>NC_092229.1:25085255-25202755 GCF_036320965.1 Panulirus ornatus | reverse complement strand
TTATTATGCTGTCATGGCCCGCGACCCACATCCGTACAACACTTGGGATTACGATACCCTAACTCACACTAACCTTTCCTCTCATCCAGTACTTAGCTCACTTTACGCCCCTCTTCCACTCTGTAACTCAAAGTCCACTCCTAGGTATCTATGACACCCCATTTTCAACAGAACTTTACCACTCAAATTTGCACTCATCATTGGCAATTGTCTTCTTACACCATCTTGCTGCACATCGTATCACCTTGCTTTTGTTTGCATTACTATCAGTTTTCTCTTATCACACTTTCCCAGAGTCACAAGCCTCAGGAATTTCTCTCCAGAGTCTGCCACTAAAGCTGTGTCATCTGCAAACAGCAACTGAATCACACTCTTTGCATCCACTCGCTGCTTCTGCTCAGACATATATTATGTGTATTCCACCACCCACTCAGGTACCTCTCTCTCAATACACCTTATTAGGTGTCCTCACCAGACTTAATTTGAGCATTTACTGTTGTTTCCGTTGCTTTTATATAATGGCACTGTGCATACATTCAGCCAATCCCCAGGTAGCTCACCTTTGGTTACAGAAGCGCTGAAGTTCGTGACTGACCAGTCAACAACACTGTCATCCCTTTTTTGAGAAACTCAACTGTTCTCTCACCCACACATGCTGGTTTGTAGCACTGCATCTTAAGGAAAGTCTTCATTGTCATCTTTCTTGTCACGGTAACGTTCATTAGGACTCTCTCACTCCGAATGCCCTAGTCTCTCAAAGCCAACATCCTCCACTCTGTCATGTAATGTATTAGACAGTCATTCACTGTACTCACTCTGTCTCTTTCCACCTCTTTGTGGCTTGTTAACATTTTCCCATATGCTCTCCACATTGCCGTCCCAGTTTGCTATCTCCTCACATTTATTCACCTCCTTCCATTCTGTTTTCTTGTTCTCTCTGAATTTTATCCAGACTTTCTTACTCCGTCTCTTACTTGTCCTCTTTTCCAGTTTTCATACCATTTCTCTTGACCTCCGCCTCTTCCTCTTGTGCTCTTACCAGTCACATTCATCCATTCCTTGCAGTGACCGTCTATTTCATCTCCGTTTTCTTTATTGTTATTAATGTAACACTCTCATTCCACCACTGACCAATCTTTCTATGACGACTCCATCCCACCATCTTCATGCTACACATCTTACCCACACGTGTAAGAAAATGCTTCTCTTAATACCATCGACTCCTCTTCCAGTCGTAACCTTTCATTTACTTTCACTTTTCACTCATACTCGTTTTGTATCCCTTCATGAAGGCTTCTTTCCGAGCTGTCTTTTTTCTTTCACCACTTCTTTCATACATCTGTCATTCCCACTTTTTTCTAAAACCACGATACTTTTCTGATTCCTTCTTCTTTTTCTCGACTATTATTTATTGTAATATATAATTATTGTGTTCTTTCTTTTCTCGCCTGAAATACAAAGAGATGAAGGACACGTTGTGTGACCCTCAGAGATAGATTTCATATATTTCTTGTCTGAAGTTTTTCAGTTAACAGTATGTTACCAGGCCAGATGGTTCCCACAGCAGCTGGTGTCAGTCATTGCTTCCTCCTTATTTATGGCTTCGCAACTTCTTTAAAACGATGGCTATTCCTCCTTGTCTGGGGCCTTCCAACACCCCTGCACTATGATGTCTGTTCCTTAAGTATAACCCCTAGCAGTGCTAGCATGTCTGTCTCACCTTCTGTTGGTTCTTCAGTATTCTTGTCAAGGATGTCTGTTTTCCCTTGTGATGGGCCTTCAGAACTCCTTCTCTGGGATTCACTGCTTCCATTTGCTTGGTGACCAGTACTCTTTCCCTGTACTGTTTAGCCTTCCATTAGCACGCCCCTGGATTGCTTGCCTATCCTTGCTTGGGGTCATCAATGCCCTTTTTCTAGGATGCCAAGGGTGCATTTCTCTTTGTATCCGTCTTCACCAAGACCAGTAGGAACCCTCACCACTTATAGGTATGGGGATATTACGGTTTCCCCAGTCATCTGATCTGTGACGTGGGAGTCCTCCACACACACTCCCGTTATGACGTGACCTGGGCTCCGTAGCCTGGTGATGGGTGACCACACCTCTCCTCATGTGACGGGACCTGGGCTCCGTAGCTTGGTGATGGGGGAACACACCTCTCCTCATGTGACGGGACCTGGGCTACGTAGCTTGGTGATGGGGTACCACACCTCTCCTCATGTGACGGGACCTGGGCCCCGTGGCTTGGTGATGGAGCCTCCAAGAAGATGAAGTGGTGGGCTGTAGTCCTTGAGGAGAGCAGGGGTGAGGCAGTTCGTCTGTCTTCGTGTCGGTACTGGGCCGCAGTAAAGCTGCTCCCTCTGATTGGCGCTGCAGATTTATGGATGTTCCCGAAAACTCTCTCCTTACCCTTTCACCCGTCCTCCAAGATTCTCCTCTCCCTTCGTGCTGCAAGCCACCATCCTCTCTCCTTCCTTTCTGTTCTTCTTGTCGTTCGTCCTTCAGAGTTCTAACCATCCCCTCTTCATCCAAAACTTCTTCCTCCTTCCCTCTCCTCCCACAGTCTCGTGGGTCCCTTCCCCCCACACCCCAGTCTATCCTACCTCACCTCCCGTTCCCAAGCCACCCTCTCCTCCGAAGACGACCCTCCCCCCTGCACGCACACACACAACCCTCACCCCATCAGCACTTTCCTGTACCTCCACATGAGGCGATGTATTCCGAACTTGTGGGCGGGTGTCTGGCTGGGCAGGTGTTCGGATGGATGGGTGTCTGGCTGGCTGGCTTGGGCCTGGCTGAGTGGCTGGGAGACTTGTTGAGTGGGTACCTAGCTGGTTAGGTGTCTGGCTGGCTGATTGGGTGTCTGGTTGGCTGGGGCCCATCTGGCTAGCTAGCTGGCTGGCAGACTGACAGGCTTGGTGTCTGGTTGGCTGGGGGCCTGGCTTGGTGTCTAGCTGGCTGGAAGCCTGGCGGGCTGGTGCGGCAGAACACCTTTGACTGAGTGTCAGCGGCATCCAGCGGAGCGGCAATATTTTTCCTGTCCGCGCCGACTCTTGCCTCTGTTGCAGGAGGTACTATATCTTTCTGTCTCGCTCACTCCACCTGCGACTCTGCCTTCACTCTGTGACAGCCTGTCTGTGTATGTATAGTATAGTATGTATATGTATAGTTTGGTGTTTTATGTCTATGTATATATGCATTTTGCGCATATATATCTTTTTTTTTCTTTCATACTATTCGCCATTTCCCGCGTTAGCGAGGTAGCGTTAAGAACGGAGGACTGGGCTTTGAGGGAATATCCTCATCTGGCCCCCTTCTCTGTTCCTTCTTTTGAAAAAAAAAAAAAAAGAGGGGAGGATTACTTGGTGTATATATTTATTTATATATATATATATATATATATATATATATATATATATATATATATATATATATATATATATATATATATATATATATATATATGGGAGAGAGAATGCTTCCCACGTATTCCCTGCGTGTCGTAGAAGGCGACTGAGGGGGGAGATAGCGGGTGGCTGGAAATCCTCCCCTCTCGTTTTTTCAATTTTCCCAAAGAAGGAACAGAGAAGGGGGCCAGGTGAGGATATTCCCTCAAAGGCCCAGTCCTCTGTTCTTGGCGCTACCTCGCTAACGCGGGAAATGGCGAATAGTACGAAAGAAAAAGAAGGAAAATATATATATATATATATATATATATATATATATATATATATATATATATATATATATATATATATATATATATATATATATATATATTCCATTCACTCTACGGGGAAAATGAAACACGATAAGTTCCGAAGTGCACTTTCGCGTAATAATCACATCATCAGGGGAGATACAAGAAAGAAATATGAGTCAGCTGATATATATATATATATATATATATATATATATATATATATATATATATATATATATATATATATATATATATATATATATATATATATGCATAGCAACAAATAAAAGACAGGAAAGCAGAAATTCTACACCCAAAGATCCGCACAAAGGTAGACTGAACCCCGGTGACGCAGCCTGGCTGGGGTGACTTAACTCGCGGCGAAGCCACAAGTGGGTGGAATCCGGTAGTGACTTTATGTGCAGACTCATAAAAGTAAAGCTCTAGAACTTTAATGTAAAGTTAAGAGATGGTGCAACACCAGTGTAAAACTCTCTCCCAGTAACACAGAATTAGTATCATACACACACACACACACACACACACACACATATATATATATATATATATATATATATATATATATATATATATATATATATATATATATAGATAGATAGATAGATAGATAGATAGATAGATAGATAGATAGACAGACATAGATAGATAGATATAAATATATATTATCCTTGGGGATTTGGGATAAAGATTACTGCCCACTTATTCCCTGCGTGTCATTGCAGGCGACTAAAATGGGTGGGAGTTGGGGCTGGATATTCTCCCCTCCTCTTTTACTTTTCCAAAAGATGGTACAGAAAAAGGGATCAACTGAGGATTTTTTCCCATGAGGCTCAGTTATCGTTTCTTGACGCTACCTCGTTAACCCATGAAATGGCGTATATATATATATATATATATACGTATATATATATATATATATATATATATATATATATATATATATATATATATATATATATATATATATATATATATATATGTATATTATACTTTGTCGCTGTGTCCCGCGTTAGCGAGGTAGCGCAAGGAAACTGACGAAAGAATGGGCACAACCTTTGTACATATACATGTATGTACATAAAAGCCCACACACGCACATATACATACCTACGTACATATACATACACAGACATATACATATATACACATGTGCATATTCAAACATTCTACCTTCATCTATTTCCGTCGCCACCCCGCCACACATGAAATATATATATATATATATATATATATATATATATATATATATATATATATATATATATATATATATATATATATATATATATATATATATATATATATATCTTTTCTTTCTTTTAAACTATTCGCCATTTCCCGCGTTAGCGAGGTAGCGTTAGGAACAGAGGACTGAGCCTTTTTTGGAATATCCTCACCTGGCCCCCCTCTGTTCCTTCTTTTGGAAAATTAAAAAAAAACAAGAGGGGAGGATTTCCAGCCCCCCGCTCCCTCCCCTTTTAGTCGCCTTCTACGACACGCAGGGAATACGTGGGAAGTATTCTTAATCCCCTATCCCCAGGGATAATATATATATATATATGAATATATATTATACTTTGTCGCTGTCTCCCACGTTAGCGAGGTAGCGCAAGGAAACTGACGAAAGAATGGCACAACCTATGTACATATACATGTATATACATAAACGCCCACACACGCACATATACATACCTATACATTTCAAAGTATACGTACATATACATACACAGACATATACACATGTACATATTCAAAAATGCTACCTTCATCTATTTCTGTCGCCACCCCGCCACACATGAAAACCACAGCTCCCTTTCAACATCCAGGCCCCGCAGACCTTTCCACTTCCATGATTTACCCCAGACGCTTCACATGCCCTGGTTCAATTCGTTGACAGCACGTCGTCCCCGGTATACCACATCGTTCCAGTTCACTCTATTCCTTGCGTGTCTTTCACCCTCCTGTATGTTCAGGCCCCCGATCGCCCTTTTTTTTTTCACTCCATCCTTCCACCTCCAATTTGGTCTCCCACTTCTCCTCGTACCCTGCACCTCTGACACATATATCCTCTTGGTCAATCTTTCCTCACTCATTCTCTCCATGTGACCAAACCATTTCAATACATACTCTTCTGTTCTCTCAACCACACTCTTCTTATTGCCACACATCTCTTACCCTTTCATTGCTTACTCGATCGAACCACCTCACATCACATATTGTCCTCAAAAATCTCATTTCCAACACATCCACCCTCCGCACAACCCTATCTGTAGCCCATGCCTCGCAACCATATAACATTGTTGGAACCACTATTCCTTCAAACATACCCATTTTTGTTCTCCGAGATAATGTTCTCCCCTTCCACACATTTTTCAACGCTTACAGAACCTTTACCCCCTCCCCCACCCTGTGCATCACTTCCGCTTCCATGGTTCCATCCGCTGCCAAATCCACTCACAGATATCTAAAACAATTCACTTCCTCCAGTTTTTCTCCATTCAAACTTACCTTCCAATTAACTTGTCCCTCAGCTCTACTGAACCTAATAACCTTGCTTCTATTCACAATATCTCTCAACTTTCTTCTTTCACACACTTTACCAAACTGTCAACAACTTCTGCAGTTTCTCACCCGCATCAGCCACCAGCGCTGTATCATCAGCGAACAACAACTGACTCACTTCCCAAGCCCTCTCATCCACTACAGACTGCATACTTGCCCCTCTCTCCAAAACTCTTGCATTCCCCTTCCTAACAACCCCATCCATAAAAACATTAAACAACCATGGAGACATCACGCACACCTGCCTCAAACCGACATTTACTGGGAACCAGTCACTTTCCTCTCTTCATACTCGTACACATACCTTACATCCTCGATAAAAACTTTTCACTGCTTTTAGCAACTTACCTCCCACACCATATACTCTTAATACCTTCTACAAAGCATCTCTATCAACTCTTATCATATGCGTTCTCCAGATCCATAAAAGCTACATGCGGATTTATCTGTTTTTCTAAGTATTTCTCATATACATTGTTCAAAGCAAATACCTGATCCACACATCCTCTACCACTTCTGAAACCACACTGCTCTTCCCCAATCTGATGCTCTGTACATGCCATCACCTTCTCAATCAATACCCTCCCATATAATTTCCCAGGAATACTCAACAAACTTATACCTCTGTAAGTTGAACACTCACCTTTGTCCCTTTTGCCTTTGTACAGTGATACTGTGCATGCATTCCGCCAATCCTCAGGCACTTCGCCATGAACCATACATACATTGAATATCCTCCCCAACCAGTCAACAATAAATTCCACTGCAGTACCATCCAAACCCGCCTCCTTGCCGGCTTCCATCTTCCGTCAATCTTTCACTACCTCTTCTCTGTTTACCAAACCATTCTCCTTGACCCTCTCACTTCGCAAACCACCTCGACCGAAAGATCCTATATCTGCCACTCTATCATCAAACACATTCAACAAACCTTCAAAATACTCACTTCATATCCTCATTTCACCACAACTTGTCATTACCTTCCCATTAGGCCCTTTCACCGATGTTCCCATTTGTTCTCTTGTCTTACGTACTTTATTTACCTCCTTCCAAAACATCTTTTTTTTCTCCTTGAAATTTAATGATACTCTCTCACCCCAAGCCTCATTTGCCCTCTTTTTCACCTCATGCACGTTTCTTTTGACCTCTTGCCTCTTTCTTTTATACATCTCCCAGTCACTTGCAATATTTCCATGTAAAAGTCGTCCAAATGCCTCTCTCTTCTCTTTCACGAACAATCTTACTTCTTCATCCT
Organism: Panulirus ornatus; assembly: GCF_036320965.1. Taxonomy (NCBI): domain Eukaryota; kingdom Metazoa; phylum Arthropoda; class Malacostraca; order Decapoda; family Palinuridae; genus Panulirus; species Panulirus ornatus. The sequence goes on along the minus strand of NC_092229.1, from coordinate 25,195,214 downwards.
ACCACTCACTACCCTTTCTAATCTACCAACTTCCCACCTTTCTCATGTCACAGGCATATTTTGCGCAAGCCATCACTGCTTCCCTAAATACATCCCATTCCTCCCCCACTCCCCTTACGTCATTTGCTCTCACCTTTTTCCACTCTGCACTCAATCTCTCCTGGTACTTCCTCACACAAGTCTCCTTTCCAAGCTCACTTACTCTCACCACTCTCTTCACTCCAACATTCTCTCATCTTTTCTGAAAACCTCTACAAATCTTCACCATCACCTCCACAAGATGATGATCAGACATCCCTCCAGCTGCCCCTCTCAGCACATTAACATCCAAAAGTGTTTCTTTTACGCGCCTCTCAGTTAACATGTAATCCAATAAGGCTCTTTGGCCATCTCTCCTCCATACATACGTATACTTATGTATATCTCTTTTTAAACCAGGTATCATACATATATATATATATATATATATATATATATATATATATATATATATATATATTTTTTTTTTTTTTTTTATCTTGTACCAGGAATCCTCTCTGTGGTGTTTTCGCAGCTCAGAGCAAGCTGGTTGGACCATAGGTCTGGAGGTGTTGTGGTGCTCTGCGTCCGTGTGAGGGGAATGCATGATAATCAAGGAGTAAGTGTTTAGTGTCGTTGGAATGGCAATTGCGTCATGTGCATGACGAGACTCGTTACTTGTGGTATCAATGTTTGAACTAATGTAGAAACAGGTGATGTTCAGAAGGCAGGTGAGGAGGTAGCATTAATCGTCCGTGGCTGAGTCGTGTTAAGGTTAGGTCGGTGTGTGTGTCTGTGTGTGTGTGTGTGTGTGTGTCTGGTGGGGTGGAGTTTGTGACTGGGTTGGGAAGGGCGGTTGATTAGTTCTCGTCAAGTCATTACTACGTACATAAGTTTTGTTAGTGTCATGTTCAGCGGCGGAGGGGAGATCTGTGTGTAGTGTGGAGCAGATGTGGGTGTGTCTTTTTCCCCGTATCTGACTGGGGCTTGGTTAAGGTATAGTGTGGGCAGGAGGGGTCTAGTGTGGGCAGGAGGGGTCTAGTGTGGGTAGGAGGGGTCTAGTGTGGGCAGGAGGGGTCTAGTGTGGGCAGGAGGGGGTCTAGTGTGGGCAGGAGGGGTCTAGTGTGGGCAGGAGGGGGTCTAGTGTGGGCAGGAGGGGGTCTAGTGTGGGCAGGAGGGGTCTAGTGTGGGCAGGAGGGGTCTAGTGTGGGCAGGAGGGGGTTTAGTTTGGGCAGGAGGGGTCTAGTGTGGGCAGGAGGGGTCTAGTGTGGGCAGGAGGGGGTCTAGTGTGGGCAGGAGGGGGTCTAGTGTGGGCAGGAGGGGGTCTAGTGTGGGCAGGAGGGGTCTAGTGTGGGCAGGAGGGGGTCTAGTGTGGGCAGGAGGGGGTCTAGTGTGGGCAGGAGGGGGTCTAGTGTGGGCAGGAGGGGTCTAGTTTGGGCAGGAGGGGTCTAGTGTGGGCAGGAGGGGGTCTAGTGTGGGCAGGAGGGGTCTAGTGTGGGCAGGAGGGGTCTAGTGTGGGCAGGAGGGGGTCTAGTGCTATTGTAAAGAATTGGATGCCGAGGATATTGAAGTGAGATTGTATTGGAAGATTCTTTTTTGGTCTGTCGTTGTGCTGGTGCTCAGTGTTTGTGGTTGCTAGGCAGCCGATGATTGATCTTAGAGCCTTGTTTTGTGTGGTTTGCTGGTTTATTATGTTTATTGTTGTCAGTGTGGATGACCCGCAAGGTCAGGCATAATTTCAGGTGGAGCAGATGAACCATACGTTGAGGACACGAAGTGAATATCTTCCTTGTCCAAAACTGGTGTTTGATTAGTGTTCTGGAGCCGTTTAGTTTGTTTAAGGCCTTTTTGTTGATGTTTGTATGTGTGTCGTATGTGATACCAGATATGTTGTGCGTATGTTGTATGTGATACCAGGTATGTTGTGTGTATGTTGTATGTGATACCAGGTATGTTGTGTGTATGTTGTATGTGATACCAGGTATGTTGTGTGTATGTTGTATGTGATACCAGGTATGCTGTGTGTATGTTGTATGTTATACCAAGTATGTTGTATGTCGTCTGTTATACCAAGTATGTTGTGTGTATGTTGTACCAAGTATGCTTGGAATTCTGTAGAGTGGAGGTGGGTGACGGGTGACGAGAGGTTGCAGGATGAATTCGTGTCTGTCTTGATTTAAGACGGTGACGATGGATGTTTGTGGGAATGCAGACATTTGAGCGAGTCAGTGATCCAAATGTGTGATGGAATGTTGCATGTTTGGTGTTGCTTGTATGGTGTCAGGTTGTTGTGATATAAGAATAAGGTCGTCTGCACGTGAGAGGAGTTCCGCGCTTGGAGAGAAGATGGCTCCAAGAACTGCTCCCTGTGGACCCCATTGTAAACTCTGAGGTTCGTGGAGGTGAAGCTTTTGTGATGACGCTGGCTTGACAGCCAGCTATGACACTGTTCAACCACTCATTGTCATAATTTGAAGAGGATGACGTCAAGTATCTTATGTGGCAGAGCGTGTTGGGGGAACAGTGTTAAACGATGTGTTGTTATCTGTTGGCATCTGTACAGATCGGGAGAGGGAGTGTGGTAGGATGAAGCTTCACCACAGTTGTGGTAGGATGAAGCCTCACCACAGTTGTGGTAAGATGAAGCCTCACCACAGCTGTGTTTGACAAGATACGGAAGACGGTAACCTCTTCTGCACGACATATCAACTAGCCACGCTACTGACACCCCATCAAGTAAGCTGTACGAAGAATAGAGACACCAACATGACCTATTTAAACTTAGGGAAATGTTTGAAAAAGGTTCGTTCATTCTTACTTGGATTCACTGGTTCATCTTTACGAACTTACAGAAACCAGACGATTGGAAGATGTTCAGGATGGTTGACAAGCAACGTGGACGAGTGGAAGATGTTCAGGATTGTTGACAAGCAACGTGGACGAGTGGAAGATGTTCAGGATTGTTGACAAGCAACGTGGACGAGTGGAAGATGTTCAGGATTGTTGACAAGCAACGTGGACGAGTGGAAGATGTTCAGGATTGTTGACAAGCAACGTGGACGAGTGGAAGATGTTCAGGATTGTTGACAAGCAACGTGGACGAGTGGAAGATGTTCAGGATGGTTGACAAGCAACGTGGACGAGTGGAAGATGTTCAGGATGGTTGACAAGCAACGTGGACGAGTGGAAGATGTTCAGGATGGTTGACAAGCAACGTGGTTCTGGTGTGAGCACACAAGCAAGATAGCTGTCATCTCTTCGTAAGTTCCAGCCATCTGGTGATGATGCTACGAAGTCAAACGATATCTATATGGTCACCCTTGACGCACAGGGGGCTCGTTGTTGACGTCACACGTGAATCAGACCACAACATCTCTTTTATAACAACATCAAGGAGACTTGAGAATGGCTGTATGATAATCAGTAACAACTGTGTAACATACGACGAATAGTAGGTTGGGAACCGGAGCCCGCCATAGTCCGCGACCCGATTCTAAGTTGATTCTCGATCGTTGAACTTTTACTAGACATACCTGAGAATGGAACTAGAATTAAAGAAAAGGAGATTTAGAAGACGCAAGAGGATTTGTCGTAGGACAAGCCACGCTTTCAGGAACTCCATTGTCAACCTTCGTCGCCAGGGAGGATCTTATTCACAAAGGAGACCAACGTGCTGGTGTTCTTCTTTGACCCAAAGAATATTTCCCCAACTGATATTGAAATTTTATACGAATATATATGGTGAAGAATACAGGTAATGCGTAGGCAACGTTATCCAAAATTATGAGTGTTTATATATATATATATGTATATATATATATATATATATATATATATATATATATATATATATATATATATATATATATACATATAATTTTTTTTTTCGTACTTGATCGCCATTTCCCGCGCTAGCGAGATAACGCCAGGAAACCAACGAAGAAAGGCGCATACACATATATGTACATGTACGCATATGTATGAATATATACATGAGTGGATGTCTTTTTCTGTTTCCTGGCGCTAACTCACAAACCCGGGAAATATTGATCAAGTATAATATATATATATATATATATATATATATATATATATATATATATATATATATATATATATATATATATTATCCATGGTGATAGGGGAGAAAGAATACTTCCAACGTATTCCCTGCGTGTCGTAGAAGGCGACTAAAAGGGGAGGGAGCTGGAGTCTGGAAATCCTCCCCTATTGTTTTTAATTTTCCAAAAGAAGGAACAGAGAAGGGGGTCATGTGAGGATATACCCTCTAAGGCTCATTCCTCTGTTCTTAACGCTACCTCGTTCACGCAGGGTAAGGCGAATATGCAGGGAGCCTGCCATGTCCATCATGGAGGACCAGAGACCTCAGAGTATAGTGATGCTCCGTGTGTCTCTATGTATGTGTAGGTAGAATGTGAGGGATTGAGGAGCAAGTAAGTGTTCCGTGTCTTCCTTGTGGTTGTAGCATTGTGCACGTGATGGGTCCTGGGATGTGCTGAATCGGTGTATGTAGTGATACAGTATGGATGATATCCAGAGACCTAGACGAGATGGTATGACTCGTGTTTAGCTATAGAGTGTAGTTTCAGATGGTATGTAGGACTTAGCTGGGAGGGCGTTTGTTTAGTGCTTGTCGAGTCATCTCACTATGGATGTGTTTGCCTGTGTTACGAGTGCTGGAGTTTGGGGGAGTAGTGTAAGGAGACATAGCAGGAGTGTGAGGTAGATGATGGCTTCCATATCTGCTGGGGGGGGGGGGGGATGGTTATGGAGTGGTCTGGGTGTGGAGGATTCAGTGCTGTTGCAAAGAACTGAATGCCGTTGTGGTGGGATTACACTGTGGGGATCTTTGTTCAATTGTGTAAGTGTCGAGTATTTGTGGTTGCTAAGCGTCCAGCTTTATTGTTTTTGCCTTTGAGAGGATGCAAGACCAGGCATGTTAGACATAGTTTAGACTGAAGCGTAGGAATGGTCTGTAGAAATTGCTATGGGATTTTTTTTTTTTCTTGTCCAATTCTGGTACTAGTTTGTGCTCTGTGGGGATTAGGTTGTGTATTGCATTTATGTTCATGTTCGTGTCATGTACATGTCGTGTGTGATACCTGTAATGTTATATACGTGTCTTATGTGATACCTATAATGTTATGTACGTGTCTTATGTGATACCTATAATGTTATGTACGTGTCTTATGCGATACCTATAATGGTATGTACGTGTCTTATGTAATGCTTAGAATGGTGTGTATGTGTGTTATGTGATACCTAGAATGTCATGTATATGTCATATTTGCTGCTTAGAATGTTGACAAACTCGAAACTACCGTTCTTATCTGTAGTCTCGAGCAACCCAACCCCCTTCCTGGCAGCCCAGACCTGGCCCTAGAAGACCCAGTCGTGGCCCTAACCCCCCCTCCTGGCAGCCCAGACCTGGCCCCAAAAGACCATCACCTATTTCCAAACCTGAAGTGCCACCTGCGAGGTCGCCACCTTTAGGATGAGGAGGAGGTGCACGGGAAGGGTTGTGCCTGCTGCAGCCAGTACTGGTCATGGTCCATCATGAACACCTGGGGTTGTGATGCTCGTCGCCAGGGGACCCCGACCCGTGTGGAATTAACCAATATTTACCTATTTGTTTTGTACGGGGAGGGAGGTTTACACTCGTAGGGCTCCAGCCCTGGAACTTTCTCTATCATGCAACTTTTAAAACTAATTTGTTTTGTCTTCATTGAGTCTCATAATTCAGTTTAGTCCTGTCATCCACTACTATTATGCAATTAATTTACTTCTGTATAGCCTTTCTCACAAGTTTCTTGCTTGACTTCGTGTTATGGCCTCTTTCGAAGAACTATTTGCTGCATGCGTCATCAAATATAAAGGCTGTGGTCAGGTCACCCTTTTCTCTTTTCTTTTCCATCGTTGACAAATTCAAAGTCTTTAGCCTTTTTCCTAAATTAGTTCTTTGTGTTCCTTTAAAGACGCTGATCAAACCTGAGTAGCAGGTTTTAGCTTTGGCTTGATGTGCGATGTAAACATCTAGCTAACTATTTCCTCATCCATGTACTTTAATGATGTTCAAATATTTGCCAATAGACACTTTGTCCTCTTTACTGTTCTAGTAAGGTGAGACTCTGGTTGCAGGTTAAGGGACAATGTCGACTCCCACAGTCTGTCTCAGACATGGATTCCTGAAACCTTTTTTACTGTTTGATATAATTTATACCGAGGCTTTCAATCGGATTTGTCACATCCTCATAACTTTACATCTGTTCAGTTTGAACTTCATGAACTTCATCAACCATGTATCAGACAAACTTTGGATTTTCTGCAGGTTCCCATGTGAACTGACGTCACCATCCTCGTGTTTCTACTTCCTTCGTCATGTAGGCATCATCTTCCACTATATTCACGTAGGAGTCTAATTATGGTAGCTCATTGATATAGATCAAGAAGAGCAGTGGTCCCAGAACAGAGCCCTTCTACACGTCACTGATGACAGCCTAAATCGAGAAGGCGTCCTTTCGTCCCTACCTACAACATAATCTCTCCATCGCAGAAGTCTCTCCCTCACTCCTGGTGAGAGATACCAGCCACCCATGTGTAAAGGTTTCTAATGTTTAGTTGTTAACGTTTTTCCTATACTTTTTTTTGCTGTTTCTCGCGTTTGTAAGGAAGCGCCAGGAACAGGCGAAGAACTGCCTCATTCTCTTTGTTTGTACTGTACGGGAAGGGATTTTTACACTCGAGGGGTCCCATCCCATAAGCTTTCTCTGCCACTACAACATAACGTTTTAAAGTTTTCCATATGCATCCCACGTTTACAATGCCATCATTCACTTTATTCCAGTCATCTACCACTCTTGCACAACAAAGGTATTACTTCTTTACATCTCCTCTAACAAGTATCTTGCCTTATATCATGGTTTGGCCTCACGTAGTGCTCATCTTACGTCTCTCGCAAACATGTTCGCTGCTGAAATCATCAGCTAATATCAAAACCTTGTGTTTCTGATCACGTCGCCCGCCTCTTACTCGTCTTTCCACAACTGTGGATAACTTTAAGGCTTTTACTCAGATGACTTTATTCTGGTGCTAAGATGACTTTATTCTGGTGCTATCTTTGTGTCCTTCACTTTTGCCTTCTATATTAGTTCTTTGTGTTTTTTATAGTGCGATCACCAAATTAGTGAGGCATATTTGAGTGTGTGTGTGTGTGTGTGTGTGTGTGTGTGTGTGTGTGTGTGTAAACGAGTGATGTCAACAGTACATATTGACCGGTCGTACGCCGGCCCACACTGCCCCAGCAGCCTGCTCCCTGTATAATGCTATCCGACATTCATCGTAAAGTGGATTCCCTCATAAACGGCACTGTGAAATCTCGTCCTTGATTAAATTGAGAGTTAATGCCGACCTTCATGGAATGGGGGAATGTGAACCACATCAGTGCGGGCGGCTAGAACACCTGTTGTGTGGGTGTGTGTGTGTGTGTGTGAGAGAGAGAGAGAGAGAGAGAGAGAGAGAGAGAGAGAGAGAGAGAGAGAGAGAGAGAGAGAGAGAGAGAGAGAGGCTGGATGGTGGTGGAGAGGATGATTGGTAGTGTTGGTGAGGCTGGTTGGTGGTGAGGTTTGGTTGAGGAATAGAGGTTGATGGTGACGATGGGCTGGTGGTGAGGCTGGTTTGACGGTGATTCAGGATGGTTTGGGGCGAGCTGGGGGAGCGCCTAGGCTGGTGATGGTGATTAGGTTGATGGTGAGGCTTGGCTTGTGATGGTGGCTGGGCTGATGGTGAGGCTTGGCTGCTGATGGTGGCTGGGCCGATGGTGAGGCTGGGCTGGAAGTGAGTGTAGGTAGGGTGGCCGGTTGCTGAAGACTCAAGTGGCAGTGGAAATAGAGCAGTGGACGGAGTAAGAGGAAGTGGTGGAAGGGTGGGATGGAGGCAGCTGTGTTGTGGAAGGCTGGTGGGAGTGTGGGATACACGACTATCACTGTGATGTGGAAACTGACCCACAGTTAGCCAGGAGAACACCATTTCGCCTGTGGATGTAAACTTTAGCCGGAGGGAGGGGAGGTGAGGGGCTGGCTTTTGAAGGAGGGAGGCTAAGTGTAGGGGCAGGTTTACCAAGAAGGGTTTAAAGTCTAGCTGGAGATAGGGTAAGAGGAGGAGGTTGTGAAGGAGAAAGGGTAAGTAGAGGTGCGAGTGGGATAATGGCTGGTGGAACTCGTTGTAGCAAGGCGGGCGGGGGGAAGGGTATTATTGTGGGAGACAATAAGGTAATGTCTTAAGGAAGGTGAGGGGAGGGCATTCTGGTGTAATGATTGGAGGGCTTGTTGTTGTGAGGGGTTCTGTATAAGGGATTCTGGTTTGATGACGGGAGGGAGGAGGGTGCGTGTGTGTGTGTGGAAGGAGGGAGGGGTTACCTATTGTAGTTTCGGGAGGGACCTGTTAAAGAAGGGAGGAGGATAAGAGATATACTAGGTTGAGTACCTCGTCGAACAATGAGAGATGGTATGCTAGGACTGTGCATGAATTGATTGGTTTGGGAGGAGCGTTGCTTCTGTGGGTGGAGGAACTTGTTGACGTCAGGGAAGGTGGAGGGCCTTTTGGTACAACTCATGAAGCAGCGTAGGTAGTAGAGAGACTGTGGCCGAGACATCCTTCGATCATGGCATTTTACCTGTTATGAGTTGTTCCAGGGATTTAGTGGCAAAATGAACAAAGAAAGGTTTCTCACACCATGTTGTTTGTCTTGATCAGCTGGGAGTAGCTTTATTCACACACACACACACACACACACACACACACACACACACACACATATATATATATATATATATATATATATATATATAGATTGGAAAGGATCACAATTTTGCGCGTGATCAAGTATATTCCTATGAGTCCACGGGGAAATGAAACACGATAAGTTCCCAAGTGCACTTTCGTGTAATAATCACATCATTAGGGGAGATACAAGAAACAAATATAAGTCAGTTGATATACAACGAAGAGACGTAGCTAGGGCGCCATTTGGTAAAATGTTTAAACTTGTTTACTAAATGGCGTCCGAGCTACGTCTCATCGCTGTATATCGACTGACTTATTAATTATTAAACGAAAGTGTACTTCGGAACTTATCGTGTTTCATTTTCCCTGTGGACTCATAGGAATATGTGTGGCGGGGTGGCGACGAGAATTAATAAAGGCAGCAAATATGAATTATGTACATGTGTATATATGTATATGTCTGTATATGTATATACGTTGAAATGTATAGGCATGTATATGTTCGTGTGTGGACGTGTATTTATATACATGTGTATGTGAGTTGGTTGGGCCATTCTTTCGTCTGTTTCCTTGCGCTACCTCGCTAACGCGGGAGACAGCGACAAAGTATGATATGTATAAATATATATATATATATATATATATATATATATATATATATATATATATATATATATATATATATATATATATATATATATATGTATGTATGTATGTATATGTGTGTGTGTGTGTGTGTGTGTGTGTGTGTGTAGAGAGAGAGAGAGAGAGAGAGAGAGAGAGAGAGAGAGAGAGAGAGAGAGAGAGAGAGAGAGAGAGCACACCAGGAATAGAAGGCCACATCCGCTTACATCCATTCTCTACCTGTCAGGTTTACGTAATGCAGTGAAACCACAGCTCGCTAACCACAACCACACCCCACATACCTTTCCATGGTTTACCCCGGATGCTTCACATCCCTTGGCTCAGTTTACCACATCGTTTCAGTTAACACTTTCCAGTCCACGCCTCTCACCTTCCTGCATGTTCAGGCCCCGACCGCTCAAAAATTTTTTCACTCCATCCTTCCATCTCCAACTTGGCCTCCCCGTTCTCCATGTTCCCTCCACCTCTGACATATATATCATCTTTGTCAACCTTTCTTTATGCATTCTCCATATGTTAAGACCATCTCGCATGCTCTCTTCAGCTCTCTCAACCACACTCTTTTTATTACCACACTTCTCTTACCCTTTCATTACACATTCCATCAGACCACCTCTAACCATGTATTGTGAACAAACATTTCATTTCCATCACATTCACCCTACGCAGCCTTACTTAAAGCCCATACCTCATATCTATATGATATTTTTAAGGACGACTGTTCTTTCAAACAATCACATTATTGCCCTCCCAGATAATGTCGTCTCTTTCCACACACTCTTCAGTGCTTCCAGAACCTACGGCCCTCACCCACCCAATGATTGACTTCCGCTTTTATAGTTCCATTCCCTTTAATGTCCACTCCCAGGTATCTAAAACACTTCAAGTCCCCCAATTTTTCTCCATTCAAACTCACACCCTAAATAACCTTTCCCTCAACTCTGCTAAACCTAATAACCTTACTTTTATTCGTATTAACTCAAAACTTCCTCCTTTCACACTTTCTTCCAAACTCAGTCACCAACGTCTGCAGTTTCTCATTCGAATCTGCCATCAGTGCTTTATCATCAGCAAACAACAACTGACTCACTTCTCATCCCCTACAGAAGCATACTCGCCCCTCTCTCTCTAACACTTTCACAATTACCTCCCTCACCACCCCATACGCAAACAAATCGAATAACCATGGAGACATCACACACCCCTACCGTAGACTAACCTTCACCTGGAACCATTCCCTCTTTTCTCTTCCTACTCGTTCACATGCCTTATACCATAGATAGGAATTTTTCACTGCTTCTAGTAGCTTTCCTCCCCCATCGTATATTCTTATTACCTTCCACAAGGCATCACTATCTACATCATGATATGCTTTTTCCAGATCTATAAATGCCACATACAAATCCATCTGTCATTCTTAAGCATATCTGAAACACATTATTTAAAGCAAACATGTGATCCACTCATCTTTTACCACTTCTGAAACCACACTGTTTCCCCCTCTCAATCTGATGCCCTGTACATGCCTTCACCCTCGCAATCATTACCCTCCCATACAACTTATCTGGAATAATTAACAAGCTTATACCTCCGTAGTTTGAACATTTACCCTTATCCTCTTTGCCTCTATACAGTGGCATTGAACATGCATTCCGCACATCCTCTAGCACTTCATCATGATCCATTCATACATTGAATAATCCTTACCAGCCAATCAACAGCACAGTCACTCCTTGCAAAACCATCCGCTCCAGCTGCCTTGCCACATTTCATCCAACGCAAGGCTTTCACCACCTCCTCTTTCTTCACCCCGACCCAAACATCGTACATCTGCCACACTGTGATCAATTACATTCAACAGTCCTTCAAAATACTCACTCCATCTCCTCACTTCAACACTAACTGCTATCATTTTATTCTTTTGCCCCCTTCACTAATGTTCCCATTTGTTATCCTCCTTCCAAAACATCTTATTCTCCTTAAACTTACTGGTATTCGCTCACCTCAACTCTCATTTGCCCTCTTTTTCAACCCCTGCACTTTCCTTTTGACCCTCTGCTGCTTTCTGTAATACTTTTTCCAATCATTTGCGCTCCTTCCCTGTCAGTAAAACCCAAACGCCTCTCTTTTCTCTTTCTTTAGCAATTTTACTTCATCCCATCACTCATTACCCTTTCTAATCTGCCCACCGCCTACCTTTCTCATGCCAAGTGCACATGCATCACTGCTTCCCTAAGTACCTCCCATCCCTTACCCATTTCCCTTGTTTCATTTAGTCTCACCTTTTACCATTCTACACTCCATCTCTCATGGTATTTCTTCACAAATCTATTTTCCAAGCTCACTAAGTCTCACCTTTCTCTTCTCACCGACATTGTTTCCTCTTTTCAGAAAACCTCTACAAATGTTCACCCTCGCCTCCACAAGATAGTGATCAGATATCCCACCCCTTTCAGCACATTTACTTCCAAGAGTCTCTCTTAACACGCTGATCAGTTAATGTATAGTTCAGTAATGCCCACTGACAATCTTTCCTACTAAGATACGTATACTTGTGTATGCCTCTTTTTTAAGCGAGGTATTCCCAATTAAGCGTCCTTTTTGAACACACAACTCCACAAGATGTTTGCTATGTCCATTCATAACACTGCATACCCCATATCCCCCAATTGTACCCTCAACTGCCTCAGCACTTACCTTCGCATTTTAATTACCCATCATTAATACCCCGTCTCTTTCATCAAAACTGCTGACACACTCACTCACCTGCTCCCCAAATACTTGCCTCTCATGATCTTTCTTCTCATGGCCGGGTACATAATCACGTATCTCTCGCCATCAACTATCATTTTTTACTCACATTAATCTAAAATTTACTTCCTTACTTTATTATCACACAGTCCCACAACTCTTACGACAGGAGTAGTGTTACTCCTTCCATATCTATTGTCCTTTCATCAAGCCCCGACTTTACTCCTAAGACATTTCCAAACCATTCTTTCACTTTACCTTTGAGTTTTGTTTCACTCAGAGCCAGAACATCCAGGTTCCTTACCTTAAACATAGTACTTGTCTCTCCTTTCTCCTCATCTTAGTTACATCCTTAAACACATTTAACCACTTCAGTCCGAGCGTTCGAGGAGGAGAGCACGCTCTGCATGGCCCCTTCTTCTGTTATCACTTTTAGAAACTGAAAGATAAGAAGGGGTGGAGGAGGGGGGGTTTCAGCCCCCTGCTTTTTTCCCCCTTTATTCGCCTTTTACATGTAAGGAATACGGAGGTAAATTTTTTTTCTCCCTTGTATATATATATATATATATATATATATATATATATATATATATATATATATATATATATATATATATATATCAGCCACCAGCGCTGTATCATCAGCGAACAACAACTGACTCACTTCCCAAGCTCTCTCATCCCCAACAGACTTCATACTTGCCCCTCTTTCCAAAACTCTTGCATTCACCTCCCTAACAACCCCATCCATAAACAAATTAAACAACCATGGAGACATCACACACCCCTGCCGCAAACCTACATTCACTGAGAACCAATCACTTTCCTCTCTTCCTACACGTACACATGCCTTACATCCTCGATAAAAACTTTTCACTGCTTCTAACAACTTGCCTCCCACACCATATATTCTTAATACCTTCCACAGAGCATCTCTATCAACTCTATCATATGCCTTCTCCAGATCCACAAATGCTACATACAAATCCATGTGAGAAACTGCAAAAGCTGGTCACTGAGTTTGGTAAAGTGTGTGAAAGAAGAAAGTTAAGAGTAAATGTGAATAAGAGCAAGGTTATTAGGTACAGTAGGGTTGAGGGTCAAGTCAATTGGGAGGCAAGTTTGAATGGAGAAAAACTGGAGGAAGTAAAGTGTTTTAGATATCTGGGAGTGGATCTGGCAGCGGATGGAACCATGGAAGCGGAAGTGGATCATAGGGTGGGGGAGGGGGCGAAAATTCTGGGAGCCTTGAAGAATGTGTTGAAGTCGAGAACATTATCTCGGAAAGCAAAAATGGGTATGTTTGAAGGAATAGTGGTTCCAACAATGTTGTATGGTTGCGAGGCGTGGGCTATGGATAGAGTTGTGCGCAGGAGGATGGATGTGCTGGAAATGAGATGTTTGAGGACAATGTGTGGTGTGAGGTGGTTTGATCGAGTAAGTAACGTAAGGGTAAGAGAGATGTGTGGAAATAAAAAGAGCGTGGTTGAGAGAGCAGAAGATGGTGTTTTGAAATGGTTTGGGCACATAGAGAGAATGAGTGAGGAAAGATTGACCAAGAGGATATATGTGTCGGAGGTGGGGGGAACGAGGAGAAGTGGGAGACCAAATTGGAGGTGGAAAGATGGAGTGAAAAAGATTTTGTGTGATCGGGGCCTGAACATGCAGGAGGGTGAAAGGAGGGCAAGGAATAGAGTGAATTGGATCGATGTGGTATACCGGGGTTGACGTGCTGTCAGTGGATTGAATCAGGGCATGTGGAGCGTCTGGGGTAAACCATGGAAAGCTGTGTAGGTATGTATATTTGCGTGAGTGGACGTATGTAAATACATGTGTATGGGGGTGGGTTGGGCCATTTCTTTCGTCTGTTTCCTTGCGCTACCTCGCAAACGCGGGAGACAGCGACAAAGCAAAAAAAAAAAAAAAAAATATATATATTTATATATGTATATATATATATATATATATATATATATATATATATATATATATATATATATATATATATATATATATATATATATGCACTGAACGTGCTCTTTGGAAAGTGGAGTCCCGCAATAACCAGTGAAACCAGCGCTTGATAAAATATCTTTTTCTTCTGTCACGACAGTTTCAGAGTATACGTCCTCCATCATACTTCCTCCATCATCAGACATACCACAAAATATAACCATACGTGGCGTAAAAACTCCGGCATGTACTGAAAGAGGATTGGGAAAATGACAAAAAGATCATCAAGAAACTGAAAGGAAATAAAGACAATGAAATACAATATTAGGGACACAGAAATCCATACATTAACTTCAGAAAAAAATAAAACAATTGTCACTCAAGCGTTGATTTTTATGTGAGGTCTTTGTATAAATTTCTGTTTTCTGATATTGCATTTCATTATGTTTTTAAGTTTGCTAATACTTTATTTTTGTCAGTTCATGTAGATAACTGAGTTTTCACGCCGTGTGTGGTTTGGTTTTATTATAATTTGCCTAACTACGAAGGAACTAATGCTTAGAAACTGTCGTGATTGAATGATAATGTTCTGTCATATATTCGTTTTATTATTCATTTCATATATATGTGTTCGCCTTTCTCACGTTAGCGAGATAGCCCCAGAAACAGACGAAGAAAAACCGCATTCGCTGCCACCCATTTTCTAGCTGTCATGTGCAATACACCGGAACCACAGCCTCTTATTCACATCCAGGCCCGAGATACCTTTCCATGGTTTATCCTGGACGCTTCACATGCCCTGGTACAATCAATGGATTACGTATCGATTCCTGTTTACCACATCTTTCCATATCACTCTGTCCCTTGCACGCCTTTCACCTTCCTGCGTGATGAGGGCCCCGATCACTTTTTTTTTTTTTTTTTCAATCCATCCTTCTATATACATTTGGTCTCCCCATTCTCCCTGTTCCCTCCACCTCTGACACATACATCCTCTTTGTCAACCTTTCTTCATTCATTCTCTCCGTATGTCCTTACCATTTCAATACACCCTCTTCTGCTCTCTCAACCGCAAACTTTTTGTTATCACACCTGTCTTTTAAATAGCTCATTGAAACCACTTCTCACCACATATTTCCCTTAGACATTTCACTTCTAACACACATACCCTCCTCCGCACACCCTTATCTACAGACCATCCATCGCATCTCTACAACATTGTTGGGAAGATTGTACCTCAAACATACCCATTTTTGCCCTCCCAGGTAAGACCTCTCTTTCCACACATTCTTCATTTCCTCCAGAACCTATCCCATGATTCACTTCCGCTTCCATGGTTCAATTTGCTGCCATGTAAACTTCAGTTTCCCTATTTTTTTTTTCCATTCAGAGAGCTTTTGCTCTCATTTAATTCAAGTTCCTACTTCCCCACACTCTTTTAAACTCAGCTACCAAAGTCTGCAGTTACTTACTTGAATCAGCCACCTATGCTGTGTCATCTGCAAACAACAACTGAATCATTTCCCAAATGACGTCCTAGCTACGTCTCATTCTTGTGCACGAAAGTGCACTTGGGAACTTATCGTGTTTCATTTACCATGGAAAGTTCTGTGGGGCCTGGATGTGGAAAGGGAGCTGTGGTTTCGGTACATTATTACATGACCGCTAGAGACTAAGGGTGGACGAATGTGGCCTTTGTTGTCTTTTCCTAACGCTTACTCGCGCGCTTGCGGAGGGAGGGGGTTGTCATTTCATGTGTGGCGGGGTGGCGACGAGAATGAATAAAGGTAGCAAGTATGAATTATGTACATGTGTATATATGTATATGTCTGTGTATGTATATCTATGTATACGTTGAGATGTATAGGTATGTATATGTGCGTGTGTGGCATGTATGTATATACATGTGTATGTGGGTGGGTTGGGCCATTCATTCGTCTGTTTCTTTGCGCTATCTCGCTAATGCGGGAGACAGCGACAAAGTATAACAAATAGATAGATAAATATATATATATATATTTAATGTATGTATGACTCATGGTGAGGTGCCTGAGGATTGGCGGAGTGCGTGCATAGTGCCATTGTACAAAGGCAAAGGGGATAAGAGTGAGTGCTCAAATTACAGAGGTATAAGTTTGTTGAGTATTCCTGGTAAATTATATGGGAGGGTATTGATTGAGAGGGTGAAGGCATGTACAGAGCATCAGATTGGGGAAGAGCAGTGTGGTTTCAGAAGTGGTAGAGGATGTGTGGATCAGGTGTTTGCTTTGAAGAATGTATGTGAGAAATACTTAGAAAAGCAAATGGATTTGTATGTAGCATTTATGGATCTGGAGAAGGCATATGATAGAGTTGATAGAGATGCTCTGTGGAAGGTATTAAGAATATATGGTGTGGGAGGAAAGTTGTTAGAAGCAGTGAAAAGTTTTTATCGAGGATGTAAGGCATGTGTACGTGTAGGAAGAGAGGAAAGTGATTGGTTCTCAGTGAATGTAGGTTTGCGGCAGGGGTGTGTGATGTCTCCATGGTTGTTTAATTTGTTTATGGATGGGGTTGTTAGGGAGGTAAATGCAAGAGTTTTGGAAAGAGGGGCAAGTATGAAGTCTGTTGGGGATGAGAGAGCTTGGGAAGTGAGTCAGTTGTTGTTCGCTGATGATACAGCGCTGGTGGCTGATTCATGTGAGAAACTGCAGAAGCTGGTGACTGAGTTTGGTAAAGTGTGTGGAAGAAGAAAGTTAAGAGTAAATGTGAATAAGAGCAAGGTTATTAGGTACATTAGGGTTGAGGGTCAAGTCAATTGGGAGGTGAGTTTGAATGGAGAAAAACTGGAGGAAGTGAAGTGTTTTAGATATCTGGGAGTGGATCTGGCAGCGGATGGAACCATGGAAGCGGAAGTGGATCATAGGGTGGGGGAGGGGGCGAAAATCCTGGGGGCCTTGAAGAATGTGTGGAAGTCGAGAACATTATCTCGGAAAGCAAAAATGGGTATGTTTGAAGGAATAGTGGTTCCAACAATGTTGTATGGTTGCGAGGCGTGGGCTATGGATAGAGTTGTGCGCAGGAGGATGGATGTGCTGGAAATGAGATGTTTGAGGACAATGTGTGGTGTGAGGTGGTTTGATCGAGTGAGTAACGTAAGGGTAAGAGAGATGTGTGGAAATAAAAAGAGCGTGGTTGAGAGAGCAGAAGAGGGTGTTTTGAAGTGGTTTGGGCACATGGAGAGGATGAGTGAGGAAAGATTGACCAAGAGGATATATGTGTCGGAGGTGGAGGGAACAAGGAGAAGAGGGAGACCAAATTGGAGGTGGAAAGATGGAGTGAAAAAGATTTTGTGTGATCGGGGCCTGAACATGCAGGAGGGTGAAAGGAGGGCAAGGAATAGAGTGAATTGGATCGATGTGGTATACCGGGGTTGACGTGCTGTCAGTGGATTGAATCAAGGCATGTGAAGCGTCTGGGGTAAACCATGGAAAGCTGTGTAGGTATGTATATTTGCGTGTGTGGACGTATGTATATACATGTGTATGGGGGGGGGGGGCATTTCTTTCGTCTGTTTCCTTGCGCTACCTCGCAAACGCGGGAGACAGCGACAAAGTATAATAAAAAAAAAAATATATATATATATATATATATATATATATATATATATATATATATATATATATATATATATATCATCTACATACCTAAACCAAATTGCATTAGGTATTTAGATGATATTCTTTGTATTTGGCCAGCAAATGGAAATTTATATATATATATATATATATATATATATATATATATATATGCACACAGAGATAAATAGATACATAGATAGATACCTGTAAAGCGACAGCTCCAAGTGGAGCTCGAGTGAAAACCTCCATTTTACCGTTAATTCTTACAGAGTCTTCAAAGAGCCGAGAGTGGCCTTTGGCTGCTCAGCTCGGGGCCGGAGCCGCCATTGAGTGAGGCTGGCAGGAGAGAGTCCAACAGCCTCCTCAAGGCGAACCAGCCTCACTAATTGGTCCCCGACCACCACTTGTTCTGACTGATGGGGAATTGTGGGTAAACTTGGTCAAACGCGAGACGTAAACACTAACGCCTCAAGAGCAGGAAAAGGTTATTGGCGATGTATTCCTCGTGTTTGTTACACAGCGCCACAACCCAACTTTTACCTGAGAGATCTGAGTTCATTGCGGCAAACTGGGCGGCTGCCTGTGTATCAGGCGGCTGCCTGTGTATCAGGCCGGCGTGACGAGTGTTTTTGAGGCCCTGCCGATTGGCCTCTTGAGTCGCCCTAATTACCCGTCAACATCGTCCTCGACTTGGGGAGCTTCGCAGAAGGGATGTGAGGGGTTACCTTGAATACGACATGTGATGCTTGGTCTGGTGGCTTAACTTAAGAATGGTTGTGACCCTTAGTGTGACGGGTTACCTTGAGAACGGTTGTGACGATGGGTCTGGCTCATTTCCCTGAGAGCGGTTGTGACGCTGAGTGTGACGGGTTATCGCGGGTTAGTTCAACGAGACTGAAATTTGGATCTGATTCTAGATCCTTCTAGTAAGTAATTACCCTTCAGATTGGGTTGGTTTATGTTGAGGAAAGATATCAGGTGTGAATCTACTTGGCTTTTTAGAGTTCAGTATTTAGTTTTAATCGTTATTTTTGTTGGTATTGAGACTGCTTTGGTAATTTAAAAAAAAAATTGTTGATGCGAGGTTTTTACAGCAATTTTGAAGCGAATGAGCAAGTAGACTGTTGGGTGATTCTGGTGGAAGAGCGTGTTGTGTAATGTGGTAGTTGTGAGTATAACTGAGGGGCAAGGGATACCCATTATGAATGGAAGTGGTGAACAACTTGTGGAGTTGTGTGCTGAAAAAGGAGTGTTGGTTGGCAATACCTGGTGAAGAAGGAGGGACATACGTATACGTGGGTGAGTAGTGTTTAGTAATCGGGTATTCTGGGATGATGTCTTAACTGGCAGCCGTGCTAGAGAGAGACTCTTGGATGTAGATGTGCTGAGAGGGTCAGCTGGTGGGATGTGTGTGTGTGATCACTTCATAGTGGATGGGAGGGTGAAAGTCTGTAGAGGATTTAGAAAAAGAGGAAATAGTTGAAGAAGGAAGAGGAGGGCGAAATTCAGTGAGCTTCGAAAGGAGGCTTGTGTTGGGGTATTCCAGGAAAGACTGGGTGCAGACTGGCAGACGGTGATGGAGAATGAACTTTCATGAAAAAAATCTCACTGTTATCATTAACTTTAATGTACCCAATACATTCGTAGCACAAGGCCCCTCTCTCTCTCTCTCTCTCTCTCTCTCTCTCTCTCTCTCTCTCTCTCTCTCTCTCTCTCTCTCTCTCTCTCTCTCTCTCTCTCTCTCTCTCTCTCCTCTCTCTCTCTCTCTCTCTCTCTCTCTCTCTCTCTCTCTCTCTCTCTCTCTCTCTCTCTCTCTCTCTCTCTCTCTCTCTCTCTCAACCCTGACGTACGGCTTTCTCCTGATCCATAACTGGTGCATACCCTAGGATCCCTTTCACGAGGCTCCCGCAGCATCGAAGGTGCGCTACAATCAGTAGCAAGGAAGTGGGAGTTTAACGGTGAGATTGTGCTCCTCTTCTCCTACTGGTGGTGATACAAACTGGGCGAAGGTGACATATGTCTCCTATCTTACTTTTTCAGTCTTATGTTCCTGAAAAATTTGAATGCCATAATTTACCATGTAAGTACACCACTATGATCATCTGTTACTGTTGTATGGGGATTGTAATACTGCTCCCGGGTTGTCTGACGCCAGGCATGTGTCCTTCTCGATGAGTTTTTCTGGTCCTCTACAAGATTTATTGTGGGTTTGAAATATTCCTCATTAATGAGGGAGAAGGTATGCCGTGGCCTGGATGATGGCAAAGATTTTTCGTGTTTTTTGCGATACATTGATATTATCTTTGTTTTATAGGAAACATTTAGCGATTGTTTGTGTAAATTTATACGTAAATATTGAATACAAATTTTGGAATTTGTTTGTACCTTGTAATGTAAATACTGTATATATGTGAGTTTTTTTTTCATACATATTCGCCATTTCACGCGTTAGCGAGGTAGCATTAAGAACAGAGGACTGAGCCTTAGAGGGAATATCCTCACTTGTCCCCCTTCTCTATTCCGTCGTTTGAAAAATTAAAAATGAGAGGGGAGGGAGGATCCCCTTTTAGTCGCCTTCTGCGACAAGCAGAGAATACGTGGGAAGTATTCTTTCTCCCCTGTCCCCTATCGTTGTATATCAGCTGACTGTTATATTTCTCTCTTGTGGTTCCTCTGATTATGTGATTATTACACGAAAGTGCACTTGGGAACTTATCGTGTATCATATTCCCCGGGGACTCATAGGAATATATATATATATATATATATATATATATATATATATATATATATATATATATATATATATATATATATATATATATATTATCCCTGGGGATAGGGGATTAAGAATGCTTCCCACGTATTCCCTGCGTGTCGTAGAAGGCGACTAAAAGGGGAGGGAGCGGGGAGCTGGAAATCCTCCCCTCTCCGTTTTTTTTTTTTTTTTTTTTTTTTTTTTTCCACAAGAGGAACGGAGAATTGGGCCAGGTGAGGGTATTCCCTCAAAGGCCCAGTCCTCTGTTCTTAACGCTACCTCGCTAATGCGGGAAATGGCGAATAGTTTGAAAGAAAGAAAATATATATATATATATATATATATATATATATATATATATATATATATATATAATATATATATATATATATTTATATTTATATATATATATATATATATATATATATATATATATATATATATATATATATATATATATATATATATAGTGCATAGAAAGAGTTACAAAGAGACATGGAAACACGATTCATTTAACATCATGTGACCATGTGAATTACAGAATGAATGTCAGGTGTGAATTTTTTTCTGTTTTTGCCCAGACGGCACGGGCGACTGAGGGCCTAATCGAGGACATCTCGTTTACCCAATATATATATATATATATATATATATATATATATATATATATATATATATATATATATATATATATATATGGGACAATACAGAGCAGGAGTTACTCCAGACAGATACAGTGATGGGATACAAAGCAAGAGTCATTGCAGTGAGCGGTGACAGAGGAAAGGTGTTGTGATTGGTTTGTGTCGCCGATGTCGTGTTGCTATGCAGGTGGTGACGCTGGTTTTAGCTGACGTTGAAAAACACTGACAATTACTGGAACGTGAAATACCTAGAAGACCCTAGCTAAGTGGGGAAACCTGTACGTACATACATACATACATACATACATACATACATACATACATGCATATACTCATACATGCATACATACATGCCTACATATATATCTACATACATACATACATACATACATACATACATACATACATACATACGTACATGCATACATTCACACACACACACACACACACACATATGTATATGATGACCACACTAGTCCGTGATGATAATTCTGAAGGTGAAATCGCATTTCAGTAGTTCAGATAATTCTATTTAACATGGTACAGAAAAATTACACGTTGAATGAAATTATTTAAACTCATATTGAATTACAATTTCACCTTCATATATATATATATATATATATATATATATATATATGTATATAGTTTCATGAATCATCGCTCACTTTTCATGCCACATCGTTTACATGGAATGTATCATTAAAGATCGTCCGTAGTCAGTGTTGCCGATGTGGGTCAGCTTGTGTTGCAGACAACACGTTGCTTTGACTGGCAGCTGCAGTAATTGTCGTGTTCTGCTTTGTATTGTAATGCTTTACTTGGTATTGTAGTGTCCTGCCTGGTATTGTAATATCCTGCCTGGTATTGTAGTGTCCTGCCTGGTATTGTAATGTCCTGCCTGGTATTGTAGTGTCCTGCCTGGTATTGTAGTGTCCTGCCTGGTATTGTAGTGTCCTGCCTGGTATTGTAATGTCCTGCCTGGTATTGTAGTGTCCTGCCTGGTATTGTAATGTCCTGCCTGGTATTGTAGTGTCCTGCCTGGTATTGTAGTGTCCTGCCTGGTATTGTAGTGTCCTGCCTGGTATTGTAGTGCCCTGCCTGGTATTGTAGTGTCCTGCCTGGTGTTGTAGTGTCCTGCCTGGTATTGTAGTGTCCTGCCTGGTGTTGTAGTGTCCTGCCTGGTATTGTAGTGTCCTGCCCTGGTATTGTAGTGTCCTGCCTGGTATTGTAGTGTCCTGCCTGGTATTGTAGTGTCCTGCCTGGTATTGTAATGTCCTGCCTGGTATTGTAGTGTCCTGCCTGGTATTGTAGTGTCCTGCCTGGTATTGTAGTGTCCTGCCTGGTATTGTAGTGTCCTGCCTGGTGTTGTAGTGTCCTGCCTGGTATTGTAGTGTCCTGCCTGGTGTTGTAGTGTCCTGCCTGGTATTGTAGTGTCCTGCCTGGTATTGTAGTGTCCTGCCTGGTATTGTAGTGTCCTGCCTGGTATTGTAGTGTCCTGCCTGGTATTGTAGTGTCCTGCCTGGTATTGTAGTGTCCTGCCTGGTATTGTAGTGTCCTTGCCTGGTATTGTATTGTCCTGCTGGTATTGTAGTGTCCTGCCTGGTATTGTAGTGTCCTGCCTGGTATTGTAGTGTCCTGCCTGGTATTGTATATCCTGCCTGGTATTGTAGTGTCCTGCCTGGTATTGTAGTGTCCTGCCTGGTATTGAGTGTCCTGCCTGGTATTGTAGTGTCCTGCCTGGTATTGTAATGTCCTGCCTGGTATTGTAGTGTCCTGCCTGGTATTGTAGTGTCAGCCTGGTATTGAGTGTCCTGCCTGGTATTTGTAGTGTCCTGCCTGGTATTGCTAGTGTCCTGCCTGGTATTGTAGTGTCCTGCCTGGTATTGTAGTGTCCTGCCTGGTGTTGTAGTGTCCTGCCTGGTATTGTAGTGTCCTGCCCTGGTATTGTTGTGTCCTGCTGGTATTGTAGGTGTCCTGCCTGTATTGTAGTGTCCTGCCTGGTATTGTAGTGCCCTGCCTGGTATTGTAGTGTCCTGCCTGGTGTTGTAGTGTCCTGCCTGGTATTGTAGTGTCCTGCCTGGTATTGTAGTGTCCTGCCTGGTATTGTAGTGTCCTGCCTGGTATTGTAGTGCCCCTGCCTGGTAATTGAGGTGTCCTGCCTGGTGTTGTAGTGTCCTGCCTGGTATTGTAGTGTCCTGCCTGGTTTGTAATATCCTGCCTGGTATTGTGTGTCCTGCCTGGTATTGTAGTGCTCCTGCCTGGTATTGAGGTGTCCCTGCCTGGTTTTGTAGTGTCCTGCTGGTATTGTAGTGTCCTGCCTGGTATTGTAATATCCTGCCTTGGTATTGTAGTGTCCTGCCTGGTATTGTAGTGTCCTGCCTGGTATTGTAGTGTCCTGCCTGGTATTGTAGTGTCCTGCCTGGTATTGTAGTGTCCTGCCTGGTATTGTAGTGTCCTGCCTGGTATTGTAATATCCTGCCTGGTATTGTAGTGTCCTGCCTGGTATTGTAGTGTCCTGCCTGGTATTGTTAGTGTCCTGCCTGGTTTGGTAAGTGTCCTGCCTGGTATTGTAGTGTTCCTGCCTGGTATTGTAATATCCTGCCTGGTATTGTAGTGTCCCTGCCTGGTATTGTAGTGTCCTGCCTGGATTGTAGTTCTGCTGGTATTGTAGGTGTCCTGTCCTGGATTGTAGTGTCCCTGCCTGGGTTTGTAGTGTCCTGCCTGTATTGTAAGTGTTCCTGCCTGGTATTGTAGTGTCCTCCTGGTATTGTAGTGTCCTGCCTGGTGATGGTAATAGTCCTGCCTGGTATTGTAGTGTCCTGCCTGGTATTGTAATATCCTGCCTGGTATTGTGGTGTCCTGCTGGTATTGTAGTGTCCTGCCGGGTATTGTATGGTCCTGCCTGGTATTGTAGTGTCCTGCCTGGTATTGTAGTGTCCTGCCTGGTATTGTAGTGTCCTGCCTGGTATTGTAAGTGTCCTGCCTGGTATTGTAGTGTCCTGCCCTGGTATTGTAGTGTCCTGCGTGGTATTGTAGAGTCCTGCCTGGTATTGTAGTGTCCTGCCTGGTATTGTAGTCTTCCTGCCTGGTATTGTTAGTGTCCTGCCTGGTATTGTAAGTTCCTGCCTGGTATTGTAATATCCTGCCTGGTATTGTAGTGTCCTGCCTGGTATTGTAGTGTCCTGCCTGGTATTGTAGTGTCCTGCCTGGTATTGTAGTTTCCTGCCTGGTATTGTATGTCCTGCCTGGTATTGTAGTGTCCTGCCTGGTATTGTAGTGTCCTGCCTGGTATTGTAGTGTCCTGCCTGGTATTGTAGTGTCCTGCCTGGTATTGTAATATCCTGCCTGGTATTGTAGTGTCCTGCCTGGTATTGTAGTGTCCTGCCTGGTATTGTAGTGTCCTGCCTGGTATTGTAATATCCTGCCTGGTATTGTGGTGTCCTGCCTGGTATTGTAGTGTACTGCCTGGTATTGTAATATCCTGCCTGGTATTGTAGTGTCCTGCCTGGTATTGTAGTGTCCTGCCTGGTATTGTAATATCCTGCCTGGTATTGTAGTGTCCTGCCTGGTATTGTGGTGTCCTGCCTGGTATTGTAGTCCTGCCTGGTATTGTAGTGTCCTGCCTGGTATTGTAGTGTCCTGCCTGGTGTTGTAATATCGTCCCTGGTGTTGCATGTTTTACCTAATGATGGACCGGGTGTTTGACAGTGGCGCCACGTTAGGCAAGGTTTTTGTGTGGAAACATTTTGTGTTCATTATTTGTGATCCTGAATTTGATAATTGCTGTCCCCTGGTATAGAGGTGTGCTGTAGTTATGTGTGTGTGTGTGTGTGTGTGTGTGTGTGTGTGTGTGTGTGTGTACATATAGCCTACATATACACAGAGACGTACCCTTGTGTATCTTCTGACTGACAGTATCTGGTTATGTATGTATGCATGTATGGTATTTTCTTAGACTTGCACTTAATCTTACAGATTCATTTACTGACAGAACACACACACACACACACACACACACACACACACACACACACACACACACACACTTGGGAGTGGACATGGGCCCACAGCTGCCGCCAGAGTCCCACATCAGGAGAATAGTAAAGGAGACAAGCTGTTCGCTGGCTAATAGTAGAACATGACTCAGGTATATGGGTGAGGCAGTATTATTAAAGGTGTTCACATTCTACATAAGACCAAAACTGGAATATAGTTTTCACGTTTGGTCATCTCATATAAAGAAGCACAGAGAACTAATGGAGAAGGTCCAGAGGAAGGGGGCAATGATGGTGTTGGAATCAGGAGAGGTGACTTACGGGGAAAGGCAATAGGCGTTAGATGTGCCCACCATGAAAGAGAAAAGAGTGAGAGGTGACCTGATCACAACCTTCAAGGTTTTGAATCACCTTGGTGACATAGACAGTGAACGGCTCTTCGAAAGACGCAGGGATAGAACAGAGAACATAGCGTGAAATTAATGAAGAAATGTACTACAAAGTCCTGTTATAGTACTTTAATAGTAGATCAGTCATCATGTGAGTATAGTAATTGCGGACAACATACGGAAATCTAAATAGTTGTGTGTAAAGAGAATGTTCCAGAGACCCCACCAGTGTAGAACTCCCTCCCCGCACAGTACCAATAGACATTTACGAATACAAAACGTACACACGTGCTTTTCCAGCTGATGATATAATCGTGTATGACCGCTGGTGCTGGGTGAGAGGGAGCGTGTGTGGGTGGCCGGACAGAGACACCAGACAGCTGGTCTGGAGGTCACTAAGGATCCTGCAGGACTCCCGTGCACATGACCTACCCACGCTGGTGAGGTCGCCAGTCTGTCCTCGTGCTGTGTTCTCTCATGTCCTCACCCTCACTGTGGCTCGGGCTACCTCACCTCCATATGCCTCGGGAACCTTCATAGAGTTTCATATTGAACTCACTCCTCCACCCGTGGTGGTGTCAAGTGGAGCCTTCGGTGGAGGTGACAGGTGGAGCCCTCGGTGGAGGTGACAGGTGGAGCCTCGTCGTGGAGGTATCAGGTGGAGCCTCGTCGTGGGTGTATTAGGTGGAGCCTCGTCGTGGGTGTATCAGGTGGAGCCTCGTCGTGGGTGTATCAGGTGGAGCCTCGTCGTAGGTGTATAGGGTGGAGCCTCGTCTTGGGTGTATCAGGTGGAGCCTCGTCGTGGGTGTATCGGGTGGAGCCTCGTCGTGGGTGTATCAGGTGGAGCCTCGTCGTGGGTGTATCAGGTGGAGCCTCGTCGTGGGTGTATCAGGTGGAGCCTCGTCGTGGGTGTATCAGGTGGAGCCTCGTCGTGGGTGTATCAGGTGGAGCCTCGTCGTGGGTGTATCAGGTGGAGCCTCGTCGTGGGTGTATCAGGTGGAGCCTCGTCGTGGGTGTATCAGGTGGAGCCTCGTCGTGGGTGTATCAGGTGGAGCCTCGTCGTGGGTGTATCAGGTGGAGCCTCGTCGTGGGTGTATCAGGTGGAGCCTCGTCGTGGTGTATCAGGTGGAGCCTCGTCGTGGGTGTATCAGGTGGAGCCTCGGGGTTCCGTGGGGGTGTATCAGGAGGGAGCCTCGTCGTGGGTGTATCGGGTGGAGCCTCGTCGTGGGTGTATCAGGTGGAGCCTCGTCGTGGGTGTACCAGGTGGAGCCTCGTCGTGGGTGTATCAGGTGGAGCCTCGTCGTGGGTGTATCAGGTGGAGCCTCGTCGTGGGTGTATCAGGTGGAGCCTCGTCGTGGGTGTATCAGGTGGAGCACTTCAGTCGAGAGATGTAATGATAATAAAGTGTGTATTACTCCTCCATGTTGGCTATCTATCGGCTCTTCCCTCCTGGTACTGGAACTTCAGACACAGGTACGTTTACTGAGACCGGGACGTGGGCACGATATGAACACCCCCACTGTGGACGTGGGCACGATATGAACACCCCCACTGTGGACGTGGGAACGATATGAACACCCCCACTGTGGACGTGGGAACGATATGAACACCCCCACTGTGGACGTGGGAACGATATGAACACCCCCACTGTGGACGTGGGAACGATATGAACACCCCCACTGTGGACGTGGGAACGATATGAACACCCCCACTGTGGACGTGGGAACGATATGAACACCCCCACTGTGGACGTGGGAACGATATGTAACACACACACAAACCCACTGAGGACGTAATCAGCAGCAAGTGAATGTAGAATTACGATTATTGGAATACCAAGGTGACGCGCTGCGAAGCATGACTGCCATGTGTTTATATGTGAAGATGATAGCCTGGCACGTATATATATGTATGGTCGCTTTTCTTTCTTTTTTCTTAAGAATCATCTTAAGTCAACAGAATGTCACATGGACGTCTGGACGGTCTTTGCTACAGACCTGAAAGCTCAGACCTCAGCCCCGCCCCGCCGCCCTACCCCAGCCCCATCCCGGCCCCATCCCAACTTCGAAACCCAGACAAACCCTGGACTGCAGACCCGCTTCAGACCCCAGAAGTAAAACCGGGAATTCGCAACCACCTCTTATGATGACGTGCTTCCCTGTTGGACAAGACACACATTTTCTTACACAACTAAAGTAAATTTGAATAATCTTTGAATATTCCTTTCGAATATTTCATCAACTCGAGCGGTTTGAAGATTCATGAGGACCGCTGTTTCCAAGCGCAGCAAGGAAGACCTGTTTTAGTTTAATACGAAGCAGTTAAGTAGGTACATGATACTGTATATAAACTTGTCTCCAATATGAATATCCTACAAGGCTGTTACATAGCGACCATCTGTTACGTAGCGTCCAGTTGGTCAAACTTACTTATTCATCTTTAAAGTCAGAATTCAGATAATTTGTAACATGCAAATTTTCAGCAAAGTAAGTGTTATGATTTGTATAATAGAACGTTATCATTTTAACGGAATGGGAATAACACTTTGGGCAAACATATGAGAAAGTTGGAACTGTTCTGTGATGAATATTAGATAAATATGACGCTCACTCAATGTGACACTCAGTTCATGTGGCACTCCGTACGTGTCACTCACTTTAGCACATTGTATGTGCCACTCAGCATAATTGGTACACGTTTGATACGGCACTTATTATAAGTGGTCGTCAGTGTGGCACTCTGTATGTGTCATACAGCATATGTGGCACCCTGTTAATATGGCTTTGTATATGAGACTCAGTCAAGTCGGCAATCCACGTATATGACACTCAGTGTGGCACAGTGTATATGGTACTCAGTGTGGCACAGTGTATATGGTACTCAGTAAGGCCGTGAGCAACGGGGCCAAATTGTAAGAGGTTTCTAGTTAACATATTTGTTGTCTCTGCAACCCGTAAATCATGCTTATTGGTGAGGCTTGGATGCCAAACGGTAATGCAAAATAACCTACATCACTGAGAGGGGAAAATGTATAAATAATTTATTTATAATATGCAACTTGTACTTTCAGCTCCTAAGATTTAAAGTTTGGAGCTCTATTATTTAATGCCATATTCAAAATGATGTATAAGGCAGTGCCTGGGAAAGATTAATAGCATAAGACCAGATGGTCTATGACGAGATTATCTGCTGGAGGTCAGTATCTTCGAATGCCAGGCAACAGAAGACCTGATGGTCTATGACAACTTTGTTTGCTGGATGGTAGTACCTGGGAAAGCCTGGTATCAGGTGACCTGATGGTCTTTGACGACTGCTGGAGGACAATACAGGTAAGAGAAGGCCTGATGTTTTGTGACGAGGTTATCTGCTGGAGGACAGTACATGAGAAAGCCAGTCAACAGAGAACCCGATGGTCTGTGACGAGACTATCTGCTGGAGAACAGTTCCTAGGGGAAAGCCAGGTTACAGAAGACCTGATGGTGTATTGACGAGGTTAACTGATGGTCTACGAGGAGTTTATCTGCTGGAGGACAGGTACAGTAGCATGAGTTCGTGGTCTGCGCAGGTGGAAACAAGGTAGAGGCTCCTATATTTCGTGTATACATATTTTCACGGATGATAATGGCTCATGAACGAGGAATCTTCGGTGTTGACTGTGTGGCGAGGAGGCCGATGACAACACACTAGGATGGGAACAACACAGGGACTCAACACTACAACAGGACAACACACTAGGATGGGAACAACACAGGGACTCAACACTACAACAGGACTGGAACAACACACCAAGACTGGAATAGTGCATCAAACTGGAACAGTACGGGAGGACTGGAACGGTACACCAGGACTGGAGCATGACAGCAGGACTGGAACAACACACCAAGACTGGAACACTATATCAAGACTAGAACAGTACCGTTGGGCAGGAACAGTACACCAGGACTGGAATGGTACACCAGGACTGGAATGGTACACCAGGGCTGGAACTCCACTCTAAAATTAAATCAGTATACCGAGACTGGAACAGCACAGTGGTACCAGAACTGCACCCGTTGACTCGCATTAATTCATCTATAAACTTCATTTCTTAAGAATTAACAAATTAAAAATACGCTCATGAAAATGAGTTTGGTTTTCCACTGAACTTTGGAAATTATTTTCCGGTCTAAGAATCGGGTCTCAAAATTCATGGACTTTTCCAGCTCTGGATCGCTTATATTAAGATATCATGAGTTTTTATGACCATGTGGACGTTTATATTGGTGGGCTGGCCTTATAGTGTGGGGTTGTGGAGAGGCACCTGGTGCCCGTATGTACAAAGTGGCGATGGGTTGGGTGGTAGGTGGGTGAGTGATGGTCTAAATGGATGGGTGAGTGTATTGTTTAGGTGGGGATGTGGCTGTTGGTGGGGGTGGGGTGATGGAGTTGATAGGAAATCGGTGGAGTGGGTACAAAGGATCAGATATGATGGAGTGGGTTCCGGAAGAGGTGGATCTAAGGTAAGCAGAAGGTTGTCGCTGGAAAGCTGGTGGTAAAGGTGATAGCATTATGTATTAGAGGAGGTAATAGTGACACCAGGTAATGTTAGAAATGCTAACAATGAGTATTAGAGGTTGTGTTAGATGCCTGTGTTACTTATGGCTTTGATTCTTTCTTTGTGAGTGTAAAGGTGGGTGGAGGTTAATTAAGGCAGTCAAGATAATGGTGCTTCATGATGGTGATAATGTTGATTGAGGGTAATATAGGTTACGAGGGTAATGGGAGATAAGTTTGGGTCATGGAGCACCTTGTAAAGATAAGACACCACAAGACCTGATGATATATACCGAGGGTATCTGCTGGAAGACATTAATAGCCTCCTAAGGTCCTAATCTTTATAGATGGAGACAGGATAGTAAAGCGGAGCAGCTCCTCCCAGTCCATCACTTCCCCTCCGTCAGCCAGCAAGGAGGCAGCTATGAAGGAACATCATGTCGTATGGGCAAAGGGTGTGCTGAAATGGAAATTTTATAGGGAAAGATACACAGAAAACACAGTGTGACCTAATTTCAGACGCCGGGTACTTTTCAGAGGAGGTATTTTAGTCTCTTTATCCATAAAGCGAATAAAAGTTGAAATACGTGCTTACTGTGTTGTAATCCATGACCAATCTTTTATACAAATAATGAATATCATTCAAATATTGCTAGAGCTGTGATTTAATCCTGATAATCTCTCTCATGACTGTATCTGGTGGTGGTTAACTTCACATTACTCTAACTCTGCTGTAGAAATAAAAAAAATGTCCATTTTTCTACAACATATTTATCTCATCATCTTCATATCTCTATTTAAATTATCGTATCTCCATTCAAGGTGAAGAAATTATGAGTTATGTAGTCGAAATTACATAATATTTCAAAACTTTTAGTGTGACTCCTGAGGGTCTGTACCGTTTTAGAGAAAATGGTAAGTGACGGAATTAGTTTTGTTGCTCTAGCTTGTATATGATCTAGTTTTTCATCGTATGATAAATTTTGGTGACCAGAACTGAAGAGCATGTTCCGTATGTGGTCTTCTGACTAGGGCGTTGTAAAGAGGAAGAAATGTGTCTTTCGTTGTATGATTCATATTCGTAGTCATGAAACCTAATACTATGTTTGTATACTCATATCCAGCAACCTAACCTAACCTAACCCTCATATAATGTTTGTATTTTTATATCCAGCTACAATCTGCTGTAGAACTTCTCACTCCCAAAGAGTCCATCCTTACCTTGCTACAGATTGTAGTG
This sequence comes from Panulirus ornatus, assembly GCF_036320965.1. NCBI lineage: Eukaryota > Metazoa > Arthropoda > Malacostraca > Decapoda > Palinuridae > Panulirus > Panulirus ornatus. Next base: position 25,163,863 of record NC_092229.1, on the reverse strand, counting down.
TAGCCCTCAGGCTGCAGGAACCCTTGGAGGAAGAAGAGGTTGAGGTTTCAAATGATAAAGATAATGATGTTCAGTTAAGCATGGCTTGCGTAGGTTTAGGTCTTTCTCTGCCAGTAGTTCTTGTGACTTTACTCACATTTTCGTATTCGTCTTTGTTATTCGTTATCACGTAATTCCTCTCCATTTGTCTGCGGTGGGTTCCACCTGTCATGTCTCCGTCCACGGCGATGATTTGTCTGACTCATTTTGAATTATTAATCAGTCTTCCTTTGTTTGGATTTTTATATCCTAATTTCGCGTCGTCTGCGCGTATGGTAATGAGGGGAATGACAGGTGATTTTGGTAGTAATGGTAGTTTTAGGTAATTATGGTTCTGAGGGTAGTGGTAGGTAATTGTGGTAGTGAGGATGTTGGTAGGTGATTGTGATAGCAAGGATTGTGGTGGGTAACTCTGGTAGCCAGGGTAGTGGTAGACATGGTAGAAAGAGTAGTGGCAAGTAATTATGGTAGTTAAGGTAGATATGTAATTGTTGTAACAAAGGTATTGGTAGGTTATTGTGGTAGTAATGGTTGTGGTAGGTGATAGTAAGGGTATAGGTAGATACTCATGGTAGTAAGGGTAATGGTAGGTAATTGTGGTAGTGATGGTACTGGAATGCTATTCCGGTAGTGATGGTGGTGGCTTGTGATTATGATAGTGAGAGTATTGGTAGGTAATTGTATTAGTTGTGGTAGATAATTGTGGTAGTGAGGATAATGGTCGTAACTGGGGTAGTATTCGTTGCGGTAGTGAGGATAGTGGTAGGTAATTGTGGTAGTAATGATTGTGGTATGTATGTCATAGTAATGGTTGTGGTAAGTAATTGTGGTAATAAGTGTAATGGTAAACAGTTGTGATAGTGAGGCCAGTGGTTGATGATTGTGGTAGCAATGGTTGTGGTAGGTAACTGTGGTAACAGTGGTATTGTTGGAGTGATAATTGTAGCAATACCAGCAGGTAATGTAGCAGTCACGATTACCGGTGGCAGGTGTGGGTAACGGTGGCAGGCAACAGCTATGGTGGAAAAGTGAGTGATGGTAAATGTGATAGTTTTAGGTCTTTATGAGCCATGAGTGGAGTGGGTATGACAGGTGGTCCTTAAGTGTACAGAGTCGGAGGCGCTGGTACAGACACTAGCTACGAACAGCAGGTGTTTGTGAGGGGGGAAAGCTCCTCCTCCTCACTGGACACAAACAGGAAGTGTTCGGGGCACCACACGAGGCAGGTTCCTCACGGCCAAGCTACGTTGTTGTTGAGAGAGGCCTTGGTTAAGGCAGGCGGGCCAGCTGGTGCATCCTCGCCACCCTAATGGTTAGCATGACCTTTGCCTGGCGCCTTCTGTGTCACACCAGGTGCCGAACATCCCTAGAGCGTCACACCAGGTGACCTTTCATTCTCTTGTTTACCTAAGTACTATCCTTTCCTGACCTCATCAGTCATCCTTCGTACTGTATTGGTTGCCCTGACTTACCCTCTGTTGACCTGCCTGGGACAAACTTCGTTAACCACACTCACATTCCGTTGACCTTACTTGACCCCTGTTGATGAGTCATCTTGACCTTACCTGACCTCTGTTGATGAGTCATCTTGACCTTACCTGACCTCTGTTGATGAGTCATCTTGACCTTACATGGCCTCTGTTGAGTCATCTTGGACTTATTGGTTTCCCAAGATTTCTCAGACCTGACCTGACCTCAGCTGACCTGACTTCTCCTGTATTAACCCAGCTTATTCTCTGGTGACAGGATCTGTTGATTGTTGAATCTGTCTGTTCTCTGTTGACCTGACATTTACCTTGTTGACCTGACCTACCTTGAACTAATGTCCCTCCGCGCCTCCGTTTTTCTTCAGCTGACGTCATCGTCTCCATTAAGTGTTTACTCACCGGTTGTAACTTGTTGTGTGGGGAAGGCCATCGTGTGAGGACCAGCAGCACCTGACGCTGCAGAAGGCGAGGACAGGGTAGCTACAAACATGGACTTTTATGATGAGCGACTAATTAGCAAACAGAGATAATGGCGTGGGGTGGAGGGGGACTTCGTTTGACGGCCAGTATAACAGTTCTGTTACTGCCATGCTGAAACGGGGGTCTGTCGCATGGCACTTTGTTGTCGAGGCTTCGCTTGTTACCTTTGTGTACGTTGCAGCCAAGCGGGTTATCAGAGGGGTATAGACCCAATATTATGGTTTCTCTCGAGTTCAAGTTAGCTTCCAAAACTGCACTGGAGGTTCTAATGAACCCTGGATGCGTTCCAGCCCAAGTGGGTCTTCATGGAGGTAGTTTAGGACGTGTCAGTCAACCATAACAAACTGGTAGATCAGATGTGGCCACAACTGACCCAGCAGCCCACCAGGCTGGGTCAGGTGTGGCCACAGTTGACCAAGCAGCCCACCAGATTTGGGTCAGGTGTGGCCACAATTGACCCAGCAACCCACCAGGATTGGGTCAGGTGTGGCCACAACTGACTCAGCAGCCCACCAGGCTTAGGTCAGGTGTGGCCACAATTGACCCAGCAACCCACCAGGCTTGGGTCAGGTGTGGCCACAATTGACCCAGCAGCCCACCAGGCTTAGGTCAGGTGTGGCCACAATTGACCCAGCATCCCACCTGGCTTGGGTCAGCCCACAGTATATTCACTTACAAGAGTTGACTACCGAACACGTGAGTCTTGGGTCTGGCTGGACACATCCATCATTAAGTGAAATTCCTTAAAGTTTGGAAGCTTACCCCACTGGAAAGCAACGACACAGACTTGGAGTATGACGGTACGATGTTTGAGTATGACGGTACGGTACGATGTTTGAGTATGACGGTACGGTACGATGTTTGAGTATGACGGTACGGTACAATGTTTGAGTATGACGGTACGGTACGATGTGTAGGCATGGCGGTACGATGGCCTGGCCTTTTACGTGACCCTTTAGTTGTCAAAGGCTAAGCCATGATTACCCAAAGATCTAGCCATTATGCTTAAGGGCCGTACCGTTGTGCTCAGTGATCGTACCGTCGGGATCAGTGATCGTACCGTCGGGATCAGTGATCGTATCGTCGTGCTCAGCGGTCGTGCCGTCGGGATCAGTAGTCGTACATCGTGATCAATGGTCTTACCATCTTCCTCAGCGGTCGTACCGTCGTGCTCAGTGGTCGCACCTTCGTGCTCAATACCACAATCGCCTGACATTCATGTGGGCGGGTCCTCCCTGCCCATCACCACGCCCCTGACACCCATGTGGGTGGTTCATCCCTGTACATCACGCCCCTGACGCCCATATGGGTGGGTCCTTCCTGCCCATCTCCACGCACCTGACACCCATGTGGGCGGGTCCTTCCTGCCCATCACCACGCCCTTGACACCCATATGGGCGGGTCCTGTCAGCCCATCAGCACGCCCCTGACAACCATGTGGGCGGGTTCTTCCTGTACATCACCACGCCCCATGGCACCCATGTGGGCGGGTCCTGTCAGCCCATCAGCACGCCCCTGACACTCATGTGGGCGGGTCCTTCCTACCCATCACTACGCCCCTGACGCCCAGGTGGGCGGGTCCTTCCTACCCATCACCACGCCCCTTACACCCAGGTGGGCGGGTGGGTTCCCTTGCACGCCCGCACACCGTGAGGCTGACCAGGTGGGCGGGGGTGGGAGGAGGTTGTGGCGGCCGAGGTAGAGCAATCAATACAGTTTTGGAGCAGCTGTGTGACTGGTGGCAGTGTCTCCCCCTCCGGCCAGGATCACTTAGCCTCACTGCTTTGTTGGCTCTTGTTAGTGGCCGCTTGTCTCTTGCTCTGGGGGAGGCGCTGCGTGTAAGGGGCAGGGGGTGGCCCGTGCAGGTGTGGGGCAGGAGGGAGGCTGGAGAGTACAAGTGTGGGGCAAGGGGTGGAGTGTGCAGGTGGGGGGACGAGGGAGAGTGGAGCATGCAGGTGAGAGGCAGGGGGTAGAGCGTACAGGTGAGGGGGCAGGAGAGAGGTAGGAGCGTGCAGGTGTGGGGCAGGGGGAGGAGCGTGCAGGTGAGGAGCAGGAGGGAGGGTGGAGTGTGCAGGAGAGGGGCAGGGGGTGGAGCATGCAGGTGAGGGGCAGGAGGAAGGGTGGAGCGTGCAGGTGAGGGGCAGGAGGGAGGGTGGAGCGTGCAGGTGAGGGGTAGGGGGAGGAGCGTTTGAGTCACGTGTGGGTGTAAGGAGTGGGTGGGAGGCGTTGGAGGCAGGTAGGAGGGAGTTGGAATTAGGAGGATGTTGGAGGAGTGGGAGGGAGGCGCTAGTGGTGATGGGTGGGAGGGAGGCGCTACTGGTGATGAGGGGGAGGGAGGCGCTACTGGTGATGAGGGGGAGGGAGGCGCTAGTGGTGATGAGTGGGAGGGAGGCGCTACTGGTGATAAAGGGGAGGGAGGCGCTACTGGTGATGAGGGGGAGGGAGGCGCTAGTGGTGATGAGTGGGAGGGAGGCGCTACTGGTGATGAGGGCGAGGGAGGCGCTAGTGGTAATGAGTGGGAGGGAGGCGCTACTGGCGATGAGTGGGAGGGAGGCGCTACTGGTTATGAGGGAGACGGTCTGGGAGGAGGCAGGAAGACGTGTGTGGACAGCAGGCAGGTACAACAATCTGCCATATCCTCAAATATGAAGGTTTCTAATATTTAGCAGCTCCAGTAGAAAGCAACACACCTCATACTTGACACCTTCAGTAGGAACCAACACAACTCATACTTGGCAGCTCCAGTAGAAACCAACACACCTCATACTTGGCAGCTCCAGTAGAAACCATCACAACTCATACTTGGCAACTCAAACAGAAACCAACACCAGGCAACACACACTTGACAACCCCAGCAGAACCTAGCGTCAGACACCTCACACTTGACAACCCCAGCAGAAACCAGCGTCAGACAACTCACACTGGAGAACGGTGTCAGTTGTGGTGTATTCAAACGTATACAGAAGGTCGCAGGTCACAAGGGTTAAGAACGCCGTCCCCTTCCACACTTGGGCCAATCAGTGGGGCGAACCCTCACTATACCCCACAACTCTGTAGCAACATGGTCGAATCCTTCATACCTAACTAACAACATGGTCGAACCCTTCATAGCTCCTCTAACAACATGGTCGAATCCTCCATACCTGCAGTAACAACATGGGCGAATCCTCCATACCTCCAGTAACAACATGGTCGAATCCTTCATACCTAACTAACAACATGGTCGAATCCTTCATAGCTCCTCTAACAACATGGGCGAATCCTTCATACCTCCTCTAACAACATGGGCGAAGCCTCCATACCTCCACTAACAACATGGGCGAAGCCTCCATACCTCCACTAACAACATGGTCGAATCTTTCGTACCTCCACTAACAACATGGCCGAACAACATGGCCGAATCTTTCGTACCTCCACTAAGAACATGGTCGAATCAGAGGGTCGAAGCCTTCATTATCGACAGCCGCTACCGTGTCACTCAGTGAAGGAAAAATTAAATGAAAGACCAATTTTTGGAACACGTTTTTGAGAGGAATGTCGAGTGAGAGGCAAAGTGGAGATAAGTGGAGCTGAGTGGCCTCACAAGAGACTTTAAACTTGTTTACCTTTTTGCACCACATTTCCTGGAATTTAGATTGAACTTACGAATCATGGACTCAGAGTAGTGTGTGTGTGTGTGTGTGTGTGCGCTCGTAGGGCAGTGTTACTACCTTCTTAACAGAGTGATTTGCTCATATTTGCGTCTTGTCTTTCGTTTTAAGTCTGCATTTCATACAAGGTTTTTCTGTACATCTTTTATATAAAGTATATATAACTCGTAACATTTTTCTGTTGTGACGTAGCTTGGGATATTCCTTGGGATATTTTAAGAGAAATAGTCTTCAGAAATCAAAATCAAGTTTACATAAGCTCTTGTCATGACTGTATATAATCCATATGTATATAGCCCAGTCGATATCGTGCGTAGTATATGTGTTGTGTATCAAAATCATCGATCTCATGTGTAGTATATGTATTAATGACATGAGCAGAGCAGGTACTTGTTGCAAGACGCTTACTGTTGCTCAGATAATCTCAGTGGAACTTGTGACACCCGACCTCCACATTAGCCATAGCGCCCCGCCACACCCCTGGACCCGACGTCCCCCCAACATGGAGCCAGGCTCCGCCACGGATATTCGACAGCCATATATACTGCAGATCGTAGGTCAGGGTCCTGGTAATATATGCCGCGTTGAGGAAAGGATCATTAGCGGGTAATTAGTGAGACCTGGGACACAGGAAGCGAGTAATGAGCATGTCAGAGGTGTGAGATGTGAGGAGGAGGAGGAGGACGGGAAGGGGAGGGGGAGGAACTTAAAAGTGGCGGTGATCAGTTGATGGAGTCCGGATGTACGTAGTGATGGTCGGGTGATGAAGTCGGGAAGGAGGAGGGTCGAAGTGATGGTCGGGTGATGGAGTCGGGAAGGAGAAGGGTTGAAGTGACTTTCGGGAAATTAAGATAATGAAATGGACAATTAAAGGAAAAAAAAATGACCATCTGAAGAAAATATTGAGCAAGTGAAAGAAAGAATGAGGCAGTTGAAGGAAAATGGGAAAGTCTGGGGAAAACTGATCCATTGATGGAAAAGTAGGTTAATGTTGTTATGTTGGGTTGAGTGCAGAAAATATGCGGGCAAGACGCTACTTAACGATGACAGGACACACACGCTGCTGTAATGTGCAGCGATGTGATCGTCGAGGTGATATCATCAGGTAGTTGATGAAAGGTTATTAAAGGCAATGAAATGATGGTAATGGAGGGAGGGGGAATAGTATTAAAGAAGGAAAAGAAGAGGATAATGGTGACGTAAAGTCAATAGTGATGAGTCAACGTGATATGATAAAATTGAAAGAAAATGACATGCCATTAAGAGATAATGAGAGAATATGAATGAAAAAACGTGAGTGGCTAGAAAGGAAGATGAAAAATGAAAACTGGATAACGGGGAGGGGCAGCGAAGGAAGGAAAGACGATTCAATATAACGCCTTTTGTGCTGATCGTATCCCTTTCTAAATCCCACTCGATTCCTTCCGTTATAAGTTCAGAACACTGCATTATAAACCTATAGATGACGTGGACATGTTGGGCATAAGATCACAAAATCTGCTCCCCAGAGGCTAGGAATGTTGTGTAAGTGTTTCGTCTGCCTTGGTACAGAATACTGCTTCTGTATCTGGGATGGATCTTCCTCCCCTACTCTCTTACCCACAGTGGAATCAGAGACCTTTTGTATTGTTAACTCTCCTACATACACCTCACCTCAAACATCCGTTTTGCCTCCGTCACAATGTTGGCTCCTTCTCTCTCTTCTGCAGGTATTTTTTTGACCGCTGCTTTCAGTGGTATACAAGACATCCATCTCCTGAAGCTTCGATTCAAGGCACGAGACTGGTTGCTTCTTCCCATAGTTTCTATGGAGAGACTATCCACGTGAGGATTGGCCGTTACAATAATCCCTTCTTTCATAGTGTAACGAAACAGTGTAACGCTCATCCGTTGTCGTTATGTCTTTGTAAAAAGTTTCCTCTTTCTAGGGTCTGTATACACCTGAGGAGATCATACTGATCCATATATATATATATATATATATATATATATATATATATATATATATATATATATATATATATATATTTGTTTATTTTGCTTTGTCGCTGTCTCCCGCGTTTGCGAGGTAGCGCAAGGAAACAGACGAAAGAATGGCCCACCCCACCCACATACACATGTATATACATACACGTCCACACACGCAAATATACATACCTATACATCTCAATGTATACATATATATATACACACACAAACATATACATATATATGTCTGGCGAGGTGGCATTGGGAATAAATAAAGGCAGACAGTATATATATATATATATATATATATATATATATATATATATATATATATATATATATATATATATATACATATATAATTTCTTTCTTTTAACTATTCGCCATTTCCCGCATTAGCCAGATAGCGTTAAGATCAGAGGACTGGGCCTTTTTTGGAATATCCTCGCCTGGCCCCCTCTGTTCCTTCTTTTGGAAAATTAAAAAAAAAAAACGAGAGGGGAGGATTTCCAGCCCCCCGCTCCCTCCCCTTTTAGTCGCCTTCCACGACACGCAGGGAATACGTGGGAAGTATTCTTAATCCCCTATCCCCAGGGATAATATATATATATATATATATATATATATATATATATATATATATATATATATATATATATATATATATATATATATATATATATATATGGCAGCGAATGGAACCCATGAAGCGGAAGTGAGTCATAGGGTACAGGAGGGCGAAGGTTCTGGGAGCACATTGAAGAGTATGTAGAGAGATCGCTATCTTGGAGTGCAAAAATGGGTATGTTTGAAGGTATAGTAGTCTTAGCATTATTATATGTTTGAGAGGCATGGGCTATAGATAATACTGTGTGGAGGAATGTGGATGTGTTGGAAATTAAATGTTTAAGAACAGTATGTGGTGTGAGGTGGTTTGATCAAGTAAGTAATGAAATGGTAAGAGAGAGAGAGAGAGAGAGAGAGAGAGAGAGAGAGAGAGAGAGAGAGGGGTGGTACTAAAAAGTTTTGTTGAGAGAGCTGAAAAGGATGTGTTGAAATGGTTTGGAGAATGATTAAGGAAAGGTTGACAAATAGGATATATGTTTCAAAAGTGGAGGGATCAAGGAGAAAGGGGAGACCAAATTGAAGATGGAATGATGGAATGAAAAAAATTTGGAGCGATCGGGTCCTGAACATGGAGGGTGAAGGATGTGCACGGGATAGAGTGGTATACGTGGGTGGACGTGCTGTCAATGGACTGAACCAGGGAGCTGTGGTTTGGGTGCATAACTCATATGGCTAGATAATGGATCTGAGCAGATGCGGCCTTTGCTCGTCTGTTCGTGGCGCTGCCTCGCTAACGCGGGAAACTGTGATCAAGTATGGGGTATATATATATATATATTTATATATATATATATATATATATATATATATATATATATATATATATATATATATATATATATATATATATATATATATATAGGTGTTACAGGAGTACACCTGCGAGACAAAAGTTGTTTTTGATGAGACTGTATTATCTTCAGCTGAAGAACCTGAGGAGGCTTCTCGCTTTAGAAGAGTCCCTCATGCCTCTCCTACTGAAGGTAGCGCAACACAGGAGCTGCAGGAGCTCCCACTGTATAAGGTGTCCTTGGGCAATAGCCCTCGGACTTCACCGCTACAGTGTGGGATCTTAACTCTACCCCATCGTGGCGGTCTGGCCTCTTAACTCCACCTTAGTGTCAGTTGTCAAGGTGTACCAGCGTCCGTAAGAGTGGACTACCTGTGACCTGGATGATGAGTATTGATGAATGCCAGCCTGGGGGGGGAGAGCTAGCTCTCTCTCTCTCTCTCTCTCTCTCTCTCTCTCTCTCTCTCTCTCTCTCTCTCTCTCTCTCTCTCTCTCTCTCTCTCTCTCGTTAGGAATCACACACCCAAACGATCCCGTTTCCACTTGTGCTACCTACACACACACACACACACACACACACACACACACACACACCGCCTGGCACCTGGCTGCCCGAAACAAGCATGATGGCACTGGCCAGCTATTAATCAATATCACTAATGGGGCAGGTGGGGCGGCGCGCTACCTTGACAGCCCCCGCCCTGGACTGGACGCTGCAGGGGTTGCATCCCTCCCTCCCTCCCTGGCTACAGGCGTGTCTCCCCACCCTCCTTCAGGCAGACCCCATGCCTCTCTCCTACTACTTCATCGCTCCTCCAGACAGCCTTACCCCTCCTCCAGGTAGCCTCACCCCTCCTCCAGACAGCCTCACCCCTCCTCCAGACAGCCTCACCCCTCCTCCAGACAGCCTCACCCCTCCTCCAGACAGCCTCACCCCTCCTCCAGGTAGCCTCACCCCTCCTCCAGACAGCCTCACCCCTCCTCCAGACAGCCTCACCCCTCCTCCAGACAGCCTCACCCCTCCTCCAGACAGCCTCACCCCTCCTCCAGACAGCCTCACCCCTCCACCAGACAGCCTCACCCCTCCACCAGACAGCCTCACCCCTCCACCAGACAGCCTCACCCCTCCTCCAGACAGCCTCACCCCTCCTCCAGACAGCCTCACCCCTCCTCCAGACAGCCTCACCCCTCCACCAGACAGCCTCACCCCTCCTCCAGACAGCCTCACCCCTCCTCCAGACAGCCTCACCCCTCCTCCAGACAGCCTCACCCGTACCTAAGGAAGCCTCAACCCTCCTGAGAATCAACCTCACTCCTCCCCAGGACTACCTTGCCCTTCCCTTACCAGCTCCACCCGTCCTCCGTGTCCCTTCCCAGACCCCTACCCCTGCACCATACTGCCCCTCCCTCTCCTTACCCTGTCTTCCTTCACGCCCCATCATCTTCCCTCCCACTATCCTCACGTTACATCCCCAGCCTACGTCCTTGCCTCTCCCTCACCTCTGCGCCTTTCCCCGCCTCTTCCTCCTTCAGGCCTCCCCCCACTTCCACGCCCTCGTCTTTCCCTTTTCCATCCCCCCCCCCGTACGTCCACCCCCCCCCTCCCTCTCTCCCTCCCTCTTCTGTGCCCGTGCCAATGTATCCTCCTCTTCCTCCCTCCCTCCCAACCCCCAGAGCCTACACTCTCCACGCCCCGTCATCGCTTCCTGACGCTTCCATCCACCATTCCCCCACCCCACCCCTCTTCCCCCACTCCAGTACCCCCTCGCCCCGCACCCTCATTCATGTTCTAGGATAAGGTGTAATTAGACCTTTTACGAAGTCTCGCTGGGGGAAAACTAATCTTACTAGGAAGGTATGTCACCTTGGAGAGGTTCCACCAGCAAGATTGGTGACCAGGAGTTCCTCATAACGAAGAGGGTTCCTTCAAGGACGTGGCTCCTGTAAGGAGAGGTCCTACTGTCGAGGTGTATCCCAGAGGAAGCCTGGCAAGGGAGGGGCTTCACCAGGAAGATGTCTAAAGAACATATCTCATTAAGAGGTTTGATATTAAGGGTAAGAGATCTCATTAGCAAGAGGAGGTCTCGCTTTAAAGGAGGTCTCCTAGGAAGAGCTTCTCACTGGAGAACGTGTTCTGAGGAGGTTTCAGGGCGTGCTAGGAAGCGGCCTGACGGGAAACAAGCCTTATGGAAAGGAAGAGTCCATAGAAAGAAGGTTCCTCAAGGAGAGGTGTCTGTAGGAAGACATGCCACTAGAAACACACTTCACAAGGGCATGACTTTACGAGGGAACGGCCGGCAGGTGCGGAGGGGGGTCGTACTGAGAAGAGGTCGTCCCACAAGGGAGTCCTCTTACCAATCTTGAGTAGGATGTAAGTTGTGGTAGAAGAGATCACACGAGGAACACGTCTCGCGGGATGATGGGGTGACGAAGAAGAAGAAGAAGAAGAAGAAGAAGAAGAAGAAGAAGAAGAAGAAGAAGACTTAAAGGACTCAACTGGAAGTGGCTTCTTCTAGTAAGAGCTCAAAGATAAAGGACTCAGACTTCTTCTTCTAGTAAGAGCTTTAAACTGTCAGGATACTCGCTCCAGCAGTGGTCTTAACCGGGAGGAGCTCTCACAGGGACCCAGGTCTTGCCGGAAAGAGATCTTACTAAGAAAAGACCAAACCAGGACGAGGTCTGGCCAGGACGAGGCCTCACTGGCAAGTGATCAGAGTAGGTGGAGATCTTACTGGGATCCAAGTGGTGTCTGTATATAAAGATATAGCAGCAGAAAGCAGGAAGTGGTAGGTATAAGTGGAACATGCACGTGTTTACCTGGGACCAGCTGGTATGACGGCTCCTCTCTCTCTCTCTCTCTCTCTGGTCAGCGTCAGGACGCCGGTTATCGAGGCAAGAATCACAGGGAGGGAAGTCCTGCTGCGTTTGTTTAGCGCGGCCACACGACCCTCCTGAAGGTGGCGCTCCTGCCTGGGGGAGGGAGACGGGGGTGTTGCACATCCCAGGGAGGGAGGGGAAGGCTCGCTTTAGAGAGGATATTGCGGTTTGGGGGAGGATAGGGGAAGCGGGAGGAAATGTTGGAGTTCAGGTGTTGGAGCGAGTAGAGAGACGGGGAGAGACAAGGCAGGACCAGGAGGCTGGTGGTGGGGGAGAGATGGGGTGGGCTAAAAGGATGGAGGGGAGTGGAGGGCTGATGACACGAGCAGAGGATGGAGTTGGAGGAGAGACGGAGGAGGATGGAGTGGAGGAGGAAATAGGAAGGCTGGAGTGTTGGAGATGGAAGAGGAGATGAGGAAATATGGAGGGGGGGAGACGGTGTATGATGGAGTGAAGGAGCTGGAACGGGAGATGGGAGACGGGGGAGGAGGGGATGGGAGGTGGTGCTCGGTAATCGGATGACGGCGACTTTCATTTGCAAGTCAATCTGAGCATTAGTAACGAGGCCAAGCTGGCCACCCACACCACAGCACGGGACCCCCTGGCTGGCCACCCACACCACAGCAGGGGACCCCTTGGCTGGCCACCCACACCACAGCAGGGGACCCCCTGGCTGGCCACCCACACCACAGCAGGGGACCCCCTGGCTGGCCACCCACACCACAGCAGGGGACCTCCTGGCTGGCCACCCACACCACAGCAGGGAACCCCCTGGCTGGCCACCCACACCACAGCAGGGGACCCCCTGGCTGGCCACCCACACCACAGCAGGGGACCCCCTGGCTGGCCCCCCACACCACAGCAGGGGACCTCCTGGCTGGCCACCCACACCACAGCAGGGGACCCCCTGGCTGGCCACCCACACCACAGCAGGGGACCCCCTGGCTGGCCACCCACACCACACAGGGGACCTCCTGGCTGGCCACCCACACCACAGCAGGGGACCCCCTGGCTGGCCACCCACACCACAGCAGGGGACCCCCTGGCTGGCCACCCACACCACACAGGGGACCTCCTGGCTGGCCACCCACACCACAGCAGGGGACCCCCTGGCTGGCCACCCACACCACAGCAGGGGACCTCCTGGCTGGCCACCCACACCACACAGGGGACCCCCTGGCTGGCCACCCACACCACAGCAGGGGACCCCCTGGCTGGCCACCCACACCACAGCAGGGGACCCCCTGGCTGGCCACCCACACCACAGCAGGGGACCAACCAACGGTTTCTGGTTAATGTTATGGACACTCAAATACACAAGCGGATGGACAGGCCTGTCACCACGTGTAGACAGACAGATGGACGGGTGTGTCTCCACAGAATGCTGCTCCCCTCCTGTGGTTGACAGAGAGACTTCGACAGAACCTACAAATGAAAGTGACATATAGATGGAAAGAGAGGCTGACAGAAAGACAGAAAAGAGAGATAAGGCAGTTTTGTGTGTTTTATTGTTAGACTGTAATTATACAGATAGACAGTAAGTGAGGAAGAGACAGACGAATGAAGAGATAAATATGAACGAACATAAAGGCGTGAAGAAAAAGTGAAGACAGACAGGTAGACAGACAGACAGACAGGTCAGAGACCAGTATGATATACCACTGGACGGGTCCGCTGACGGACCAGTTAAATGGACCGAGAGATAAACGGATAAACTGATGAAGGAGCCACCTGTCAGGTGATCAGTAGACAGGAAATGATTTATTAACACACACACACACACACACACACACACACACACACACACACACACAGCAAGGGAGGGGAGACATGAGCCTTGTCAAATATGAAGGTAAAAAATGACCCGTTTTCCCCGTCCACTGAGTGCAGAGGTTGGCCCATACAGGGCGTCGTGTGGACCGAATTAAAGCCTTTATCATCATTAATTCACTAAATACCCTCATCATTGGGGGACCCAATTACATCATAAATTGCCCAATTAATAACTGCCTGCTAATAAACCCCCTTCAAGTATACTTGGAAGCAATTAAGCAGATTAAGGAAGAAGAAGGAAAAAAAAAGAAATGATCGCATTTGGCGACTTCACACGCAGCACGTTTGGCTGCGTCTGAAGAAGGTGAAGAGGGTTGAGAGTGTTCTCCGGAGCGCGCACGGGGGCCCGCAAGGGTCCTGGCCAGAGCGTCCTGAGTGGGGGAATTGACCTAAGTGACTCATCAAACTGCAGTTCATGATGACTAACAACGTCAGAAATCTTAACAAGCGCCATTGATTCCCGGCAGAATGATATTTGCATATGGTTCTCCATACAGGAGGGCCAGTGTGACGCAGACCCCCCCCGTGACGCAGACCCCCACCCCTCTTCAAGCTAGCCGGTAGCCTTATTGTAACGGGCAGTAAGTGTGATTGTGTTAACTGAGAGGTTGGGGTGGGGGAGGATGACCAGTGTGACGGACGCTTAGTGTGATAATTGAGAGATGGGAATCCAGTGTGACGGACGCTTAGTATGAATGAATATGTGTAGTGTGATTGAAGATTTAGTATGACAGAGATTCAGTGTGACTAGAGTCACGATGATGGAACCTTACCATGACAGATCCAGTGTGAGGAACTCCTCTGACAGATACAGTGTGACGAAAACTCACCCTGATATTCAGTGTGACGAGCTTACTCTGACAGAGACTGAGACTCACGTAGAATCAGTGTAGTAGGTTTAGTATGACATATTCAGTGTGAAGGTTGTAAAACGTTCAGCGTGACGAAGACTTCAGTATGAGAGACCTAGTGTGAGAGAGGAGGCTTCCTTGGCTTATAGTGTGTGAGGGTGTTAGTGTGACGGGATGCTTGGTCGGCAAATGGAAGATGGGAAGTGCATCCACCCGGAGTGTTGACGAGGAAGACGATCTCACAGGAAAGTAATAGATATTCAACTGTTTATAATCTCAACGTGGCCGGCGGTGCATAGCTTGGCGTGGGTAGTAGGCGTGCCATAGGGAGTCAGCGAGGAGGAAGGAGAACAAGAAAGTTTTGTACAAAAAAAAAATAAAACATTGAGAATATTTAGGCAAGCAAAATAGTCTTCCATTTTCTTCAATATAATTTCCATTGTCTTCAAGGTATTTGTTCCGTGTGTTCCTCAGGTTTACAATGCTAGTCATGGAGGCGTCTTCCAGGAGCTAGTCAGGCCAGGCTTCAGTTGCCTCTGGCACCTCCTCTTCATCCTAAAGGTGGCGACCTCGCAGGTGGCACTTCAGGTTTGGAAATAGGTGATGGTCTTCTGGGACCAGGTCTGGGCTTCCAGGAGGGTGGTTGGGGCCACGTCTGGGTCTTCTGGGGCCAGGTCTGGGCTGCCAGGAGGGTGGTTGGGGCCACGTCTGGCTCTTTTTGGGGCCAGGTCTGGGCTGCCAGGGGGATGGTTAGCGCCACGTCTGGGTGTTTTTGGGGCCAGGTGTGGGCTGTATGGTTGTGTTGCTCGAGACCACAAGCAGGAACATCAGTTTGTGCAGTAAGGGTCTTGTGGACCGACGCATCGTCATAGAGCAGGAAGACATCTTTGGTCAGCCTTCCTCACCGTTTCATCTTGATGGCATCACCCAATTTTCGCATCAAGTCAGCATGGGAGCCACCTGCGATTGTGTCCTACTTGGCAAGTGGTCACTCACCACGATCCATCTTGACTTCCCAGAAAACTGAGGCCATGATCTTGCTGGCTGGTGGAGTTCGGGGAAGTCCGGCGTTTCCATTGCCCGGATTCCATCTTGGACTCGGGGTCCCGGTCATGGATCCAGGTCTCGCTAACCTGACTGGAAGGCAAGTTGGCTTGATGGTCTGCAGACATCCAAGCCAACCTGAGGCCACAACCTGAGGCCGCAACCTGAGGCCACAACCTGAGGCCACAACCTGAGGCCATAACGCCTCCTACCTCGATCTGTTGTCGTGTCCAGATGCTCCTGGATGATGGTCACTGTCGTAATTTCAACGGTAGTAACGCGCCTCCGACCCACCACTCTCGGGGTCTCGGCCATATCCACATTCAGGTCATCTGTGACATCAAAAAAGGCCGCACCAGAACTCCGTTGCCCATACTGTTACTGTGGCGCACGGAGGGCCACCATCACCGCGCACCACCACAACACGTAGCACCGACACCTCTGGATGAGAAGTTTCTGACACTCGAAGATTCATGTTTGTAAATATTCAGATCTTTTCTGCTGCCACACTTCAAGTTCTTAATCTGAAACAATGAATAATCATACAGCATGAGTGTAATGAACTGATATCTTTCAGTGGTTCACCTCGAAGATACAATGAAAACCAGACCCTCACCGCGCCATTTCAACCCCGTGTTGTGGTATTGACTGCTATTAAGTACCATTTGCATTCTTTTGATACCACTAGAAAGGTAGAAAAACGTGTAACTTGTATTTGACGAAACACATACACGTGTAGCTAAAGACAAGCTACATCTATACAAGGTTAAGATACAGGGGCAACACGAGGGTAAAACTCACTCCCCGTAACCAAAAGTTATAATCACAACCGGTAGTCACACACACACACACACACACACACACACACACACACACACACACACGACTCCTGCATGAGTAAGGAGCAGTTCATGTGAGGGAGTGAGTCGTGGATGCGAGACTAACACTTGGAGTGTAGGAGGGGATCTCCTGTGGGACGGAATGACTCTTGATGTTGGGAGGTCTCTCTTGTGTGTGTGTGTACCGCTAGGTGAGACTGGCTCATGTTAAACCACTGACTCCCTCGACTGTAGTGAATGAGGGAGTGGTTTCCCTGACTGATGGATGAGCGGATGACTGTCCTAAATGAGCACGGGGACTCTCCTGGTTGATTGTATGACTACAGTGTGAGTAAGTGACTGGCAGGTATTGGCATGACTTCTTTGGGTTGAGGGAAACTCCTCCTGTGACAGGGCAGGAAGTAACTCCCAACACTAAGGGAGTTTCCTCTCTAGGTGAGGGATTGATTCTCCGGAGTGAAGGGATTAATTTCGTTAATGGCTGAGCGAGTCTGAGAAGGAATGACTTCTGAGTGCAGGGTTGACTGTCCCAAGTGAGGGATTGGCTCTGCCTGGTAAAACAATGTTATCCAGATTAAGGACGCTATTGATCAGGATGAGGGAATGACTAATGTCTTTCTAGAGTGGGAGTGAGAGGAATCTCATGGGTGGAGGGATAATTGTTTTCAGTGAGGGAGGGACTTCCCCGGAAGGAGGGTGTGAGGCGTTCAGAGAAGGTGGTCTCTGCCTCTGCGTAGCCATTCTCTTGTGTTACCTGCAACATGTGTGTGTGTGTGTGTGTGTTATTCCCGTTGTTATGATGGCGTGGTAAAAATGTCAGTTTATCCGTTATTGTCGACCCCATCGTCAGCAGCAAATTTACAACTCGAGTAGTAGACATATACCTCATGATCGACTGTGTCTTCAGTCTTTGCTCATGGCTCCAGACCTGCATGGATTTTTGGGGCAGACGATTATTCATATTGACGTTACGCATGATGATCGAGCCCATAATCCCGTGATCAAGACGCTACGCTCCCTGAGTAAGACGGTAAGGCCCTTAGGTATGACAGACTATCATTTGACCTAACCTTTAAGTGTTGTGTCGTGCGTAAGGTCATCATACCCAGGCGGTGTCGTACCGGCTTGTTCAGTGGTCAGTAATCTGTGCTCAAGAGATCAAGCTGCCTCACAGTACCGGGAGAAGCCTTGCAATATGGTTGCTGGGATTTTTAATCTACCTTGAGGATGAGCTCTTCATGTAACGGTGGCTTCCTGTTACCGTAGAGTGTTCTGTAACGCCGAGGCCACACTGGAATTCTAGGATACCTCTAAGCGTGAGACCATGGAATGGATGGCGTGGAGTTCAGCCTAGTTTCAGTAGGGGTCAATCTTTCAGGAGGAACTCCCAAGTGCTTTACTCAAGAAAGCCTTTTGGCAAGGTCATCTGGCCGTAAAGGACTCCACGGGAACTTTTCGTGAAGGTTAAGGATCTGTTGAGGAGCCATCTTGATGAAATGTAAATTGAAAGTTGCTGGCAAGAAGGAGAGTCGTTTCACCTCAGAGTCCCTCTTCCCTCTGGTTATCAAGCACTTGGAAGAGTTCGACTCTGGGTTCGGAACTCGGACTGGCTGGCTGGGCTGGAGTGGACGCCTGGTGTCCTACAGTGTTGGGGAAAGAGGTACATGGGTCTCCAAGCCTCCAGCTCAAGGATTATCCTTCGATGGTGTGTGTGTGTTAAGGTTGACTATCCCTGTCAGACAGTCTTGACTCTTGTTCAACATGAAGACAAGTGTACAAGTGAGATACGTGTCTTCGTGTTGGACAAGAGTCAAGAGCTCTGCTCCTGCATATCCAAGACTTCACTTACCCTTTTGATGGAGACAACGTTCAGAAAATTGTATTTGTCCTTCAGTTGTAGAAAGAAATATCATAGAATCAAGCTTTGTTAAATTAGAGTTTTCAAAACAATGACAAGAATATAAGGCATATGTGAATATAAGGGATATAAGAGTTACATCCTTTCATAATCAAAATGTTGCCAACATATACACGTTTATGAGCTAATCCATGACCTGATCTTTGCCTTAGGTGGTCATGTTTCTTGCCTGACCCTCACCTGACGAGGTCATACGCTTTTCCTGTCACTTATGTCCGTAAAACCTACTTATATCATTATTATCTGTATTCCTGAGGATAGTGCTCTGATCTTCGTGTTTATATGTATGTATTTATTTATAACTGCTCCAGGACTGTCTTATGTGAACGAGTCCTAGTGTTACCAAGGACATTTGTGAAGGTTTTTACAGACCAAGGCTGCGGTGCTTCCATTTGAAGGGAAATATGGACTCCTTTGGAGTGAGAAGTTCTCTCACGGTACTGTGCACCCAATGACACAGCCTCCCTAAAGGTGGGCTGTGGATAGAGTTGTGCGCAGGAGGGTGGATGTGCTGGAAATAAGATGTTTGAGGACAATATGTGGTGTGAGGTGGTTTGATCGAGTAAGTAATGTAAGGGTAAGAGATATGTGTGGAAATAAAAAGAGTGTGGTTGAGAGAACAGAAGAGTGTGTTTTGAAATGGTTTGGTCACATGGAGAGAATGAGTGAGGAAAGATTGACCAAGAGGGTATATGTGACAGAGGCGGAGGGAGCGAGGAGAAGTGGGAGACCAAATTGGATGTGGAAAGATGGAGTGAAAAAGATTTTGAGTGATCGGGGTCTGAACATGCAGGAGGGTGAAAGGCGTGCAAGGAATAGAGTGAATTGGAACGATGTGGTATACCGGGGTCGACGTGCTGTCAATGGATTGAACCAGGGCATGTGAAGCGTCTGGGGTAAACCAATGAAAGTTGTGTGGGGCCTGGATGTGGAAAGGGAGCTGTGGTTTCGGTGCATTATTACATGACAGCTAGAGACTGCGTGTGAATGAATGGGGCCTTTGTCGTCTTTTCCTAGCGCTACCTAGCACACATGAAGGGGAGGGGGTTGTTATTCCATGTGTGGCGAGGTGGCGATGGGAATAGATAAAGGCAGATAGTATGAAGTATGTACATGTGTATATATGTATATGTCTGTGTGTGTATATACATGTGTACATTGAGATGTATAGGTATGTATATTTGCGTGTGTGGACGTGTATGTATATACATGTGTATGTGGGTGGGTTGGACCATTCTTTCGTCTGTTTCCTTGCGCTACTTCGCTAACGCGGGAGACAGCTGAAGTGCGATTATATATATATATATATATATATATATATATATATATATATATATATATATATATATATATATATATATATATATTTTTCTTTTTTTTTTTTTTTTTTTTTTGCTTTGTCGCTGTCTCCCGCTGTCTCACATGTTTACCAAATGGCGTCCTAGCTTCGTCTCTTCGATGTATATCAACTGACTGTTATATTCCTCTCTTGTGTCTCCCCTGATGATGTGATTATTTCACGAAAGTGCACTTGGGAACTTTTCGTGTTTCATTTTCCCCGTGGACTCATAGGAATATCTTGATCGCGCGCAAAATTGCGATCCTTTCCAATATATATATATATATATATATATATATATATATATATATATATATATATATATATATATATATATATATATAGGAATATTTGATGGTGATTATTACACGAAAGTGCGCTTGGGAATTTATCGTGTTTCATTTTCCCCGTGGACTCATAGGAATATATATATATATACGTGTAGGAAGAGAGGAAAGTGATTGGTTCTCAGTGAATGTAGGTTTGCGGCAGGGGTGTGTGATGTCTCCATGGTTGTTTAATTTGTTTATGGATGGGGTTGTTAGGGAGGTAAATGCAAGAGTTTTGGAAAGAGGGGCAAGTATGAAGTCTGTTGGGGATGAGAGAGCTTGGGAAGTGAGTTAGTTGTTGTTCGCTGATGATACAGCGCTGGTGGCTGATTCATGTGAGAAACTGCAGAAGCTGGTGACTGAGTTTTGTAAAGTGTGTGGAAGAAGAAAGTTAAGAGTAAATGTGAATAAGAGCAAGGTTATTAGGTACAGTAGGGTTGAGGGTCAAGTCAATTGGGAGGTGAGTTTGAATGGAGAAAAACTGGAGGAAGTGAAGTGTTTTAGATATCTGGGAGTGGATCTGGCAGCGGATGGAACCATGGAAGCGGAAGTGGATCATAGGGTGGGGTGGGGGAGGGGGCGAAAATTCTGGGGGCCTTGAAGAATGTGTGGAAGTCGAGAACATTATCTCGGAAAGCAAAAATGGGTATGTTTGAAGGAATAGTGGTTCCAACAATGTTGTATGGTTGCGAGGCGTGGGCTATGGATAGAGTTGTGCGCAGGAGGATGGATGTGCTGGAAATGAGATGTTTGAGGACAATGTGTGGTGTAAGGTGGTTTGATCGAGTGAGTAACGTAAGGGTAAGAGAGATGTGTGGAAATAAAAAGAGCGTGGTTGAGAGAGCAGAAGAGGGTGTTTTGAAGTGGTTTGGGCACATGGAGAGAATGAGTGAGGAAAGATTGACCAAGAGGATATATGTGTCGGAGGTGGAGGGAACGAGGAGAAGAGGGAGACCAAATTGGAGGTGGAAAGATGGAGTGAAAAAGATTTTGTGTGATCGGGGCCTGAACATGCAGGAGGGTGAAAGGAGGGCAAGGAATAGAGTGAATTGGAGCGATGTGGTATACCGGGGTTGACGTGCTGTCAGTGGATTGAATCAAGGCTTGTGAAGCGTCTGGGGTAAACCATGGAAAGCTGTGTAGGTATGTATATTTGCGTGTGTGGACGTATGTATATACATGTGTATGGGGGTGGGTTGGGCCATTTCTTTCGTCTGTTTCCTTGCGCTACCTCGCAAACGCGGGAGACAGCGACAAAGTATAATAAAAAGAAAAAAAAATAATATATATATATATATATATATATATATATATATATATATATATATATATATATATATATATATATATATATATATTTATATATGTAAACGCCCATACACGCACACATACATCGATATACATTCACATACACAGACATATACATATATACACATGTACATTGTACATATTGTTGTTGAACATTATCTACTGACAATAATATAAATATAGTCTTGTACCAGTGAATCTTTTCATCCAGTAAAGTTACAGTTTTTTGCTTTGTGAGGCAATCGGAACGTACCGGCTTGGCAAAGGGGGAGGAGAGGATGGAGATTAGGGATTGGGGATTGGGAGATCAGGGAGGGAGGGACCGGGGTCGCTCGTCGTAGACGAAATTGTGTGCTGCGGAGCTCAATTATGTCAAATCCCTTTGCAAGTCTCAATAATATAGTCCTGAGAGTAATCGCTCTCGTTCCTATAATTTCATCTTCGTGGATTTTCGTACAGCGACGTGATTCGTGGAGCTGCTAGCCAATCAGCGCACCAGGAGCAAACTCTCTGAGCGTCTTGACTACACGGCGAACCTCTTATTGTCATAGCTCAAGGCTCTCGTACCCCTCCACGCTCCCACACAGATACTCCGCCGTTTAGGACCTCCTGTTCAGGGTGATGAACAGCACACGCTCGGCGGGTGTGGGTGTACACCCAGGCATGACACGGGTCTCAGGCAAATATAAACAGACTCCGACACTGGTGAGACGCTTGCCGCTTGGGTCCCGCTTGATGAGGTTGCGCGCTCGACGAAAGATGGCAGCGGGATCGCACCACTTTTTGGATTTATTAATAAGGCAGCCGAGTCAGCGACGCACGAGGGGAGGGAATATGTTACTGGTTGCTCGTCTTCTCTCTCTCTCTCTCTCTCTCTCTCTCTCTCTCTCTCTCTCTCTCTCTCTCTCTCTCTCTCTCTCTCTCTCTCTCTATCTCTCTCTCTGCCACCGCTGCTAAGGGCACCAGCTGCTGCTGCTGCTGTTACCGGCGCTGCTGCTCGCCAGGGCAATAGTGTTTTCCTAGGAGAGGAAGCCATGGTCTTCCAGGGATTGAGAAACGTCTCTGACTCCAGATTGGGAACGTTTTCTTTGAGAGGGAGGATCGAGGTCGGGGGATCGGGGCCCGTCTTTTGAAGGGATATTTGAGGTTAGTTGGGAAGTATTGGAGATGCTTCTGTTGTAGGAATGTAAAGGTTGGAGCTGCGTCTGTTGCAGGGGATTCGGTCTATTTCTGTTGTAAAGGTGGAAAGATTTGAGTTATTCTTGTTGTTGGAATGTAAAGACTGGATCTGCCTCTGGTGTAGGGGACTGGGGCTGCTCCTGTTGTAGAGATCTAAGAATCGGAACTGCTTCTGTTGTACGGATGAAGGGATTGGGGCTGTCTCTGTGGTAAGGATTTAGGGATTAGAGCTTTCTGTAGTAAGGTTTAGGATTGATAATCTTACTGTTGTAGAGGATTGGAACTCCCTCTGTAGTAGAAATGAAAGAATGTACTTTAGCTTTGAGATTTTTGTCGGTAAGGTAAAAGTTTGTCGGTAAGGTAAAATGTTTCAGTGTGCAACACGTCCCTGATAATGAATGGGGATGTCAAGGATTCAGCATTTCTAAGAGGAAGTAAAATGTAATATGATCAGGGTAATATTGAAAGCAATGAAGTTGTCTTGTAAAGGGGAAAGGAATTTTCTCTCTCTATTTTCCAATGCTTGCGTTTTATTGATTTTAAGACTGAATATATCAAGTAGAAGTTTGTAATTGAATAATGTATTCTTTATGTTTGTTGGAATGATAATCATGATGATGATGAAAGGGAAATCCTGAGGTTCTGTCGTGTGGCTGGATGTATTGCTGACTGGTTGGTAAGGTTATTTGATGTATGTATGACTCATGGTGAGGTGCCTGAGGGATGGAGGAATGCGTGCATAGTGCCTTTGTACAAAGGCAAAGGGGATAAAAGTGGGTGCTCAGATTACAGAAGTATAAGTTTGTTGAGTATTCCTGGGAAACTATATGGGAGGGTATTGACTGAGAGGGTGAAGGCATGTCCAGAGCATCAGATTGGGGAAGAGCAATGTGGTTTCAGAAGTGGTAGAGGATGTGTGGATCAGGTATTTGCTTTGAAGAATGTATGTGAGAAATATTTAGAAAAGCAAATGGATTTGTATGTAGCATCTATGGATCTGTAGAAGGCATATGATAGAGTTGATAGAGATGCTCTGTGGAAGGTGTTAAGAATATATGGTGTAGGAGGCAAGTTATTAGAAGCAGTGAAAAGTTTTTATCGAGGATGTAAGGCATGTGTACGTGTAGGAAGAGAGGAAAGTGATTGGTTCTCAGTGAATGTAGCTTTGCGGCAGGGGTGTGTGATGTCTCCATGGTTGTTTAATTTGTTTATGGATGGGGTCGTTAGGGAGGTGAATGCAAGAGTTTTGGAAAAGAGGGGCAAGTATGCAGTCTGTTGAGGATGAGAGAGCTTGGGAAGTGAGTCAGTTGTTGTTCGCTGATGATACAGCGCTGGTGGCTGATTCATGTGAGAAACTGCAGAAGCTGGTGACTGAGTTTGGTAAAGTGTGTGAAACAAGAAAGCTGAGAGTAAATGTGAATAAGAGCAAGGTTATTAGGTACAGTAGGGTTGAGGGTCAAGTCAATTGGGAGGCAAGTCTGAATGGAGAAAAACTGGAGGAAGTGAAGTGTTTGAGATATCTGGGAGTGGATTTGGCAGCGGATGGAACCATGGAAGCGGAAGTGAATCATAGGGTGGGGGAGGGGGCGAAAATTCTAGGAGCGTTGAAAAATGTGTGGAAGTCGAGAACATTATCTCGGAAAGAATAGTGGTTCTAACAATGTTATATGGTTGCGAGGCGTGGGCTATGGATAGAGTTGTGCGGAGGAGAGTGGATGTGCTGGAAATGAGATGTTTGAGGACAATATGTGGTGTGAGATGGTTTGATCGAGTAAGTAATAATAGGGTAAGAGGGATGTGTGGTAATAAAATGAGTGTGGTTGAGAGAGCAGAAGAGGGTGTTTTGAAATGGTTTGGTCACATGGAGAGAATGAGTGAGGAAAGATTGACCAAGAGGATATATGTATCAGAGGTGGAGGGAACAAGGAGAAGTGGGAGACCAAATTGGAGGTGGAAAGATGGAATGAAAAAGATTTTGAGTGATCGGGGCCTGAACATGCAGGAGGGTGAAAAGCGGGCAAGGAATAGAGTGAATTGGATTGATGTGGTATACCGGGGTCGACATGCTGTCAGTGGATTGAATCAGGGCATGTGAAGCGTCTGGGGTAAACCATGGAAAGTGTGTAGGGCCTGGATGTGGAAAGGGAGCTGTGGTTTCGGGCATTATTACATGACAGCTAGAGACTGAGTGTGAACGAATGGGGCCTTTGTTGTCTTTTCCTAGCGCTACCTCGCACATATGAGGGGGAAGGGGGATGTTATTCCGTGTGTGGCGTGGTGGCGATGGGAATAAATAAAGGCAGACAGTATGAATTATGTACATGTGTATATATGTATATGTCTGTGTGTGTATATATATGTGCACATTGAGATGTATAGGTATGTATATTTGCGTGTGTGGACGTGTATGTATATACATGTGTATGTGGGTGAGTTGGGCCATTTCTTTCGTCTGATTCCTTGCGCTACCTCGCAAACGCGGGAGACAGCGACAAAGCAAAATAATAATAGGAATAATGATAATAATAATAATAATAATAATAATAATAATAATAATAATAATAATAATATATATACATCCAGGTCAATATTTTGCTCGGGTTTCATGAAGTATGATATTTGATGATCATCTTGAGTTGTCTGTATCTTCGTAAGATTTCTTATCTCTAGTAATATATTAGTTCCGGTTGAGCTCGAGGATCAAGTCTTTTAGAACATTGTATTTTCCCTAACCTTCTCTTGCTCAGTGCACTCCCAGGAACGCCTCCCACATTCCTCTTCTACTAAACCCCGTTCTTCCCCTTCAGTCACCAGTCAAGAGAGAGATGGTAACAGCTTTGTCTCCAGCCACTTGGGGCTGGACACCTTCAGACTTGGCAGTTGACACCTCCCCCAGGAGTACATTAATACTGGATGGTTTCTCTGTATGTGTCAGTAGCATGTTGTAGGAGACGCTAAGTGGTCTGTGTGAGGGCACATGTTGAAGGCTCTGTATGTGTCAGTAGCATGTTGTAGGAGACGCTAAGTGGTCTGTGTGAGGGCACATGTTGAAGGCTCTGTATGTGTCAGTAGCATGTTTTAGGAGAAGCTAAGTGGTCTGTGTGAGGGCACATGTTGAAGGCTCTGTATGTGTCAGCAGCATGTTTTAGGAGAAGCTAAGTGGTCTGTGTGAGGGCACATGTTGAAGGTCTGTAGTGTGGGTCTTTGATAAACTGTAGACCTCGTTGTTTATCGTCCATCACTGACAGTTTATCATTACATGAACGTAATAACGAAGCTTTTGAACCTGAGAAACGTGAATAAGTCTGCCTTCTGTTTTAGATCGTAGAAGTCTTTGAAGATACGGATCACCGAGATATGTGTATATCAGAGATGGATTTTGGAATTCAGAGATCCGAGGATGCGGATCTGTGTGCGGATAGCATGCTGACGTACTTTGCGGATGCGATGCCAGACTATGTCATTCTCGTGAATGCGGATTCGGTTGTTTTCAGGTTATTTTATTATATATATTTTAATAGATTTAGAATTATTCATTCGTTAAAGCATTAATCATTTCCAAGAGGCATTACATTCGTTACAAAGTTGTATGTGATTGTAGTTTGTTATTGTTATGACGAGGTTCAGCCACACAAGTTGTGTGTTACCAGTGTGTGGGATGGGGACCCAACTGGTCCTGCATCCCACCAACCACTTGCCCCAACCTCCACCATTCTGAACGTGGTTAACTTAATTCCTAATCTGTTAACAGCTGTTCTTTTATCACTTAGTCATTCAGTATATAAGTTCAAGATACGTAAGTTTCTCTTCAAAAACAAAAGTTTCTCTGCCTTTTCTGCTGAAAGTCGCTTACGTTTTGCGTCATAGATCAAGCCAGCACCACTGAATACCTGCTCACTAGGGGCGCTGCTTGGGGGACGGCAGAGATATCGGCAAGTGACCTTCACCAAATCAGGGTACATTATCATCTTCTCTTTCCATCGTTACAGAACTGTCTTCATTTGTTCCATCGACTCTCTTGTCCTTGTGATAACCTCTCAATATCTTCCATTTCACTCTTCCTTGCTGCATGTGTCTCTTCCACTTCATCATCACTACGGTGTTCCATAGGTGTTGATTGTATTATTTGTTTGTTTTGTCGTCTTCATTTTTTGGTTGGTTCGTCGTCTTCATTTGCCTTGGTGCTCAGCTGAGTCAGGTCTTCGGATAGTCTGGCAACTGGTGACGATTTCACTTGATCAGTGAAGTGAGAAGAGGAAATAATTTACTTTTATATCTTGAATCAAGATATGTTGCAACTTTGTACAAATCTTCACTTTCAAGCCAGGAAAATCTTCTCTCAGCATCAGCTGTATTGTTTGTTTCATGGTGTTTGCTGCCTGGGTTCCTTTTTTTCTTATCTTGGGGTGACTCAATCATTGATTCGCTATCTGGTTCAGAGCCTGAAACTGAGGTATCTATGACTTCAGACACTTCTGATGTGCTTAGCTGAAGAGTGATTTTCCAGGAAACTACAAGAGGCATCACATCACCTACTGTACATGTTGAGTCGCTCAGTCTTTTTGTAATATCTTCATAAGGTTCCAGAGCTTTTGCACATTTGGACATTGTTAACCACTCATTGGTGCTGAGTTGCTTTATATTGGAGTTGGTAGCAGCACAAACATAGTGACCCCTTTATTTATAGTGTTCTTCTCAGTATGTGGAAGGTGTTGTTCTAACCTGTGGGTGTATCGTGGACAACACATAGCTTGGATTCTTGCAGCCCGTCCTGAGTCTTTTTTAGTTAACCTTATGTCATCGTTGAGTGATGAAAATGAGTAGCAATGCTGCGAATTGTCTGAATTATATTGTCTATTTCATCCTGTGATGATATTGCAGTTTTAATTTGTTGCAATTTATGCACAGCACAATCCAAGTTAGTTACACCTGACAGGAATAGAGCTCTTTTCATATTTGTTCCAGCATCACACCTGACACAGTGCACATTTATACTAGCAATGTCCCACTTCATCAATAGATCATCAAACTTTTTAGAGACATACTCTCCTGTGAACCGTTGTTGTAGTGGTTCAGCACCTAACACAAATTTCATTCTTTCAAAGTGCTTATTGATAGCATGTGCAATTAGACTCAGCAATGAAACACCTGCTGACGTATCTGACCACAAATCAGTTGTGAAGAAGATCTTGCAGTCCTGCTTCACTACGTTAATCTGTCCTTATATTTCATTGTCAACAGACTCGTACATGTGTATATCAATGAGGAATAAAAGTCTCGCTGCTCCAGCCTGTAATGTGGAGCACAGCTTCAGCTATCAGTCTCATGAATCTTATGTCCCAACATGACTGATTGGTAAATCATCCATTACCAACATTTCTGCTACACACTTAGCCAGTTTCTTTGATTTAAATTTAGAAGCATCCCATAGTTTTCTACTCTCAAGATATTCTTCAACATTTCTTTGCTTAATGTCTAACTTCACTTTTTGCAAAGGAGTTTTTACAGTCTTTAGTTTCTCCCCTAACATAGTTCTTTCTTCTTCTTCTAACTCTTCAAACTGTTCTTGGTGCATTGATTTTAGATTAGTTTTATCAGAGATGTAGTTCCACGTCCCTTTCGTGAATAATCTCTTTTGCACAAAAGACACCGCGCTAAGTTATTTGGTTGTTCCGCGACGTACTTCCACATTTAACTGTTTCTTGACACCATTGTATATACAAAAAGAGAGTCAGTAAACCTTGGTAGATATGAGTATTTCCCTTCAAGCAGTGTGATCGACTGACTCACTGCCTACCCATGAGGCAAGCTCCCCCAGTGCGTGGTGACTCGTATTACTCACGCCAGCTCCCACACAACACTGTATCACGGAGTGATATGAAGCGCTTGATTTTCAGTCTTCTTTTGTATATCCTCCACATCCTCTTGGTAAGGATGCGGATATTTATTAAACCGCAAATGCCGATGCGGATTAAGAAAAAATGATACATATGTTCCGCTTGTACGGATGCGGATATCGGATACATCTCTAGTATATATATATATATATATATATATATATATATATATATATATATATATATATATATATATATATATATATATGTATATACAGTTTCATTACAGATACATGAATCTTTGCAACTAGCTTCACCCTTCTTGTCTTCGTTTCTGGACTCCACATTACGTGTATACGTTTTCTTCCTTTCCTTTTGTTCTCGGACGTCATCAAGATACGGTCGTCGTTGAAGAGGAGCCTCTGTTGGTGTCGAAGTCTGTCCCACTATACAGCTGGCTTGTGTGTGAGTTCCCTCACCTCCCCAGGCCAATTTGTGACTCCCTGCTCCAGATTTCTCTCAATATTGAGCGGTTTTTGCGTTAGCGTGCTGGTCTTCATGCTCTTCCTTCTTCGTGTTCAAGACTCTCAAGAGCCATTAAGTCCTTTCCCCCTATTCAATCTTCTCTGACCCCATACCAGTTGACAATATCAGGTCCATCCCCCCTTTCATATGCCTAATCCCCAGTGAAAGGTTTTTGTTCTCGTGTTCCTATTTCTCTCTCTCTCTCTCTCTCTCTCTCTCTCTCTCTCTCTCTCTCTCTCTCTCTCTCTCTCTCTCTCTCTCTCTCTCTCTCTCTCTCTCTCCTCTCTCTCTCTCTCTCTCTCTCTCTCTCTCTCTCTCTCTCTCTCTCTCTCTCTCTCGTACCATTGGACTATGATGAAAGTTCAAGTTATGGGTAACTGAAAATACGAGAAGGAAGATGACATTTGCCATAAATATGAAGACAGACGCTCAGACAGATTTGAATCCAGATGGAAGCCGGAGAAGAAAACTGAGCAACAAACATAAGCTAGAGATAAACAAGGACATCACCACCGACAATGTCGTACAAAATGAAAATCGAGAATGGTCACAAAGTAATTATAGAATGGTCACAATGTAATTATAGAATGGTCACAATGTAATTATAGAATGGTCACAATGTAATTATAGAATGGTCACAATGTAATTATAGAATGGTCACAATGTAATTATAGAATGGTCACAATGTAATTATAGAATGGTCACAATGTAATTATAGAATGGTCAAAATGTAATTATAGAAATTACAACTAGCAGTTACCAACACGAGCAGAACGGTATGAGTCAGTATTGGCAAGGGCGTGAAGCACACGTAGTAAAGCAAAGGAGAAAAAAAAGGTGGGATAAGAACTGTTGCAATAACTGCCCGAATTACGATCACCACGAAAACCCAAGTGACCAACCAGATTCTTTTTTATCAGAGGACAAAATAAGGAACTTTGTAGCAGAAATGGTGGTAAGGGTGATGGTATAATCACACAGTATGCTTGGGATAAAAAAAAATAATATCTAAAAACGTAAATGAGGTAAGTACAGTCGAGAAATATGAAAATATGAGAAAAGACTCAAAACGAAAAACAGATGCGGACTAATAAAGAAAATGAGGATCTTGGGAAGATAATTTATGTAGTTATACAAAGTTTCATACGTGATAACTGTAGAATCAAAGTTAATCACATCACTGAATACACAGAGGATAGCCACTATGGTCCTTATTACTGCCGGAAACGTTTTTTTAAATGCATAAGTGAAAGATGAAACAAACTTGGAAGAACTTGGAAGATTCAGAACAGATCAACCCACATTTAAAGAAGGTTGTGCAGCAACGTATTTCCGTTATAGATGAAAAAGAAACCAGATAACGAAGTGGAGTTACAGTTAATGGGAAGTAATTATAGTGAAGGTCCTCACCATAGATACGTAACATTTAGTGTCATACAGACCACCCCCATCAAGACGAAACAACTATAGAATAATATGAACAAAAGTTGAAGAAATTCAAATGTATTAGAGAAACCTGACTGGATAATGATATGGGATTGTGTCTTCAACTTTCATTTTATTGACTGGCAGACAAGAGGAGTAGATTATTGCTGTATACATAATTACAGAATAAAGAATAATGGATTAAGGATTGGAGGGAATAACTACAAAAACTAATCAGTTTATGTGCATCATTCAGCCTTGTGCAGGTAAACCACAAACGGCCAAGAGGAAGCAAAATAATGGATCTTATTTTTACAAATGACATGACACTGTTATCACATACAGAAGTAAATAATCATGTCTCTCAAAGAAAACGAGAATAGAATAAGTGGATGTGAGAATTAAGATTGCAGATGTAGAAGTATTGAAACTCTATAGAAGAAAGCAGAAATTATACAAGCATGGAAGAGAATCCAAAGTTACTAATCACGTATATTGAACTAAGTAAAACACAGAAAAACAGATATTGTGAACCATTTAAGGTTGATTTTGTGAAGATAATGTCATCAAGGCAAGGGGTGAGTGGTATGATTCTGAGAACTTTCTCGACAAGAGATAAAAAAGAAGATTTGATGAAAATGTTTAATGTATGTTTGAAGACTAATATGGATTTGTGCCTGGAAAAAGGACACAACCCCAATCATCAGTTCATTGCGGTGATTATGTGAAAGACTAATGAAGAAAAAAAGAATGGATACTGTTTATATTGACTTTGCAAAAGCACTGAACAAAGTAGACAACAGAATTTTTGTTCGTAAAAGTAGCTAAACATTTTCAGGGTAAGAAAAGATGATGGATTGAAATGTTTCTAAGTAAAAGTTCAAAGTGGTAAGATGTCCCATCTAGGGTACCACAGAGAACGGTGATAACCTCAGAACTCTAACTCTTCCTGATAATGATGATCAGATAAGAATGGTAGGAAGCTTCGTCGATGACAGCAGAGGAAAATGATTGGGTCAGAGACTGATCAGTTGTGGATGCAAAGAGACTTTGACACAACTAACAAATGGGCTGAAGTGAACCTGATGGACTTAAATAAAGATGAATTTAAGCAAGTTATGGGTCAAGGGAAGGCTAATTAATGGCTCCACAAGAAGGTCCGACATGGAAAGTGAGCCAAATGTAAATTAATCGGGAAATCATCATAAATGATAAACTGGATTTCAGAGAAGCTATTGAGAAGCTAATGCTATCAAATGATGAGAGGTATGATTCTGAGAACCTTCACAACGATAGCTGAAAACTTATCGATGAAAAAGTTTAATTTACATTTAAGGATTAAAATTGCATACAACTGTGCTGTGTGGTCACTAACGAAACATTTAGAAAGAGATATGTTAGAATTCAGAAGTACTTCACAGCCAAAGTCGAGGGGATGGAACATATGAACCAACACGCAAAGCTGAACTGCAATGAACCAACATGAAAAGCTGAAGGAAGTGCAGCTACATAGCCTAGAAAGAAGAGAAAGATGTCTGATTACCTCCTTATGATAACAAAATGAAAGCATAAAAGAAATTGTGCCAAACAGGGAAGTCTTCAAGAGTAACATAGAGCATATTGATCATAAATCAGAGAGATATATGATAGCCACAACCAGGAAGCCAGAACTATTAATCACTGTACAGTGAAGAGAAATATGAAACGTGTATGGAAGAATTACAGCCTCATTGAAGAGGTCACTTCCCATATGGTTAAGATGAGTCCCAGATGAACCAAGAATCGTGGTTATGTAATGCAGGAGGAAGCTCAAGGATTATCCCGTCGTGCTCAAGGATCGTATCGTCCTGCTCTAGGATCGTACCATCGTACTCAAGGATCGTACCATCGTACTCAAGGATCGTACCATCGTACTCAAGGATCGTACCATCGCACAGCTAAAGTGAGGACGCTAACAAGGGTAGAGTAAAATGCTAGGCAGGTGGTAAAATGAAATATGTTTCTCACGTCCAGTCAGAGACCAGCGCAGGCGACATAATGGTGTGGAGATGTAACAAAAGGTGCTACTCGAACAGTACAGCTACGCAAGTGCTGCTCAAGCAATAAACACGCAGACTTTGCAGCATAGTTGCTGCTCAGGTGGGGATGAATTGCTGCATAAGAATGGAAGCTCTTGCACAGAAAACGTTATAAAGTTATGGTCGACAGAAACAGCGCGAGGCAGGTCCCACACCTCAGTGGTGTACTCAGATGGTGGAAAAGAAAAGCGTCGCTAATAAAGTGTACACTTCTGTACTGGGAATAAAAGTTCTTGGTAGAACGGTATTGTACGGCTGTACTGGTAATATAATTTCTTGATTGTACTGTATTGTACTGTTGTTACAGTAATAAGATAGACTGCTCTGTGTAGTACTGCCGCACAGTTAATAAGATTTCTCTGTAGCGCTGTATTGTGAAACTGTTACTGGTATTACAAGTTCTTAGTACCGTATTGCTCTGCTGTATTGGTAATTCAAGTTTTATATAAAACTGTATTTTATTGTACCGCTGATAATGAATGTTCTCTGTAGTACTGTACTGTACTGCTGTACTGTTGATAAAGTGTTACAGCTGTGGAGGTGCCTGTAGTGATAATATAATCGCTAGTAAAAAGAAAAAAAAAACTGCTGAACTGATAGAAATTGACTGTACTGTTAACATGAATGTTGCACTGTATATATAAACTGTTGTACTGGTAATTAAAACGCATCGTAAATGGTCGTACATACCTGGTCGAACATACATGGTCGGTCATACATGGTCGGACATACATGGTCGGTCATACGGTTTAGCGCCTCTACGGTAAAAGCTCTGTGGAGCTTTATCGAAAAAGTGCTCTACAGGTAAACATAAGAACGTGTGGGTATTAAAAGACACGGTATTTAGTAACAGAAACGCTGTACGATTGACACAAAAACTGCTGTACTAGTAATAAAAAGCTGTATACAGTCGACAAAAACTGCTGTATTGCCAATAAAAGTGGCTCACGGGTGGTGGTGGGGGAGGGGGGGGGGGGGATGACATCAGTCGGAGGGCGCAGATAAAATTGTTGGCGCGTAATATGAGAATCTTCTTTGTCAAGAGAGGTGCTCCAGCCTGGCTGAGTGGCGGACACAGTTATATATTCCGTGTCACAATGACCCCCCAGCCTAGTGCAGGAGGGGTAGGGGGCGCAAAGGGGTGGACGAGTGGCCGTGGAGGGTGAGTGGATGTGGAGGGTGAGTGGTCGTGGAGGGTGAGTGGCCGTGGAGGGTGAGTGGCCGTGGAGGGTGAGTAGTCGTGGAGGGTGAGTGGCCGTGGAGGGTGAGTGGTCGTGGAGGGTGAGTGGCCGTGGAGGGTGAGTGGTCGTGGAGGGTGAGTGGCGTGGAGGATGAGTGGCGTGGAGGGTGAGTGGCCGTGGAGTGTGAGTGGCCGTGGAGGGTTAGTGGCCGTGGAGGGTGAGTGGCCGTGGAGGGTGAGTGGCCGTGGAGGGTGAGTAGTCGTGGAAGGTGAGTGGGCGTGGAGGGTTAGTGGTCGTGGAGGGTGAGTGGCCGTGGAGGGCGAGTGGCGTGGAGGGTGAGTGGTCGTGGAGGGTGAGTGGTCGTGGAGGGTGAGTGGTCGTGGAGGGTGAGTGGCGTGTAGGGTGAGTGGCCGTGGAGGGTGAGTGGCCGTGGAGGGTGAGTGGTCGTGGAGGGTGAGTGGGCGTGGAGGGTTAGTGGTCGTGGAGGGTGAGTGGCCGTGGAGGGTGAGTGGTCGTGGAGGGTGAGTGGCCGTGGAGGGTGAGTGGCGTGGAGGGTTAGTGGCATGGAGGGTGAGTGGCCGTGGAGGGTGAGTGGCCGTGAAGGGTGAGTGGCGTGGAGGGTGAGTGGCCGTGGAGGGTGAGTGGCCGTGGAGGGTGAGTGGCCGTGGAGGGTGAGTGGCGTGGAGGGTGAGTGGCCGTGGAGGGTGAGTGGCCGTGGAGGGTGAGTGGCCGTGGAGGATGAGTGGCGTGGAGGGTGAGTGGCGTGGAGGGTTAGTGACGTGGAGGGTTAGTGACGTGGAGGGTGAGTGGCGTGGAGGGTGAGTGGCGTGGAGGGTGAGTGGCGTGGAGGATGAGTGTCATGGAGGGTGAGTGTCGTGGAGGGTGAGTGTCGTGGAGGAGTGTCTGGAGGTGAGGTCATGGAGGGTGAGTGTCGTGGAGGTGAGTGTCATGGAGGGTGAGTGTCGTGGAGGGTGAGTGTCGTGGAGGTGTGAGTGTCGTGGAGGATGAGTGTCATGGAGGTGTGAGTGTCGTGGAGGATGTGTCATGGAGGTGTGAGTGTCATGGAGGTGTGAGTGTCGTGGAGGATGAGTGTCATGGAGGTGTGAGTGTCATGGAGGTGTGAGTGTCGTGGAGGTGTGAGTGTCGTGGAGGGTGAGTGTCATGGAGGTGTGAGTGTCATGGAGGTGTGAGTGTCGTGGAGGGTGAGTGTCGTGGAGGTGTGAGTGTCGTGGAGGTGTGAGTGTCGTGGAGGGTGAGTGTCGTGGAGGTGTGAGTGTCGTGGAGGTGTGAGTGTCATGGAGGTGTGAGTGTCGTGGAGGGTGAGTGTCATGGAGGTGTGAGTGTCGTGGAGGTGTGAGTGTCGTGGAGGTGTGAGTGTCGTGGAGGGTGAGTGTCGTGGAGGTGTGAGTGTCATGGAGATGTGAGTGTCGTGGAGGGTGAGTGTCGTGGAGGGTGAGTGTCGTGGAGGTGTGAGTGTCGTGGAGGGTGAGTGTCGTGGAGGGTGAGTGTCGTGGAGGGTGAGTGTCGTGGAGGTGTGAGTGTCGTGGAGGGTGAGTGTCGTGGAGGGTGAGTGTCGTGGAGGGTGAGTGTCGTGGAGGTGTAAGTGTCGTGGAGGGTGAGTGTCGTGGAGGGTGAGTGTCGTGGAGGTGTGAGTGTCGTGGAGGGTGAGTGTCGTGGAGTGTGAGTGTCGTGGAGGGTGAGTGTCGTGGAGGGTGAGTGTCGTGGAGGTGTGAGTGTCGTGGAGGGTGAGTGTCGTGGAGGGTGAGTGTCTGGAAGTGTGAGTGTCGTGGAGGGTAGAAATATACGTCAGATGTGTTGTCATGATTGTAGTGGAGAATGACATATTTTCCTGTGGCATTATCTTCTTCTTCTTCTTCTTCTTCTTCTTCTTCTTCTTCTTCTTCTTCTTCTTCCTCTATAGCTGTGTTTCGTACTAGGTTAAAAGGTCATTTCAATTTCAGTGTACTGGTAAGAGTTAGGATATGGCAACAAAAAACTAATGGTTGATGGAGAGTGAATAATGTGACTATGTTCCTCACGTGGCAGGTAATGGATCATACAAAATGGGACTCACAAATAATGACAACACCACATCCGTGAAGAACAAAGTTGAAATATGAAAAAAAATTGATAAAAGGAATTAATTTGAAATTATACAGGGAAAAAAAAAAAGATGATACGTAAGGAAATATGTTAAAATTAGAGAAAAGATGTATACAAAATTTACAGGAATATATGATAGCCGTTGTAATGAAGGTGTACACGCAAGTTAATTTTTATTTGAGATAATCTTCATATATATATTATCCCTGGGATAGGGAGAAAGAATACTTCCCACGTGTTCCCTGAGCGTCTTAAAAGGCGAATAAAAGGAGAGGGGGGGGGGCTGCAAATCCTCCCCTCTCATTTTTTAATTTTCCAAAAGAAGGAAGAGAGAAGGGGCCAAGTGAAGATATTCTCTTTAAGGCTCAGTCCTCTTTATTAACGCTACCTCGCAAACGCGGGAAATAGCGAATATTGGGGTGAAGAGGGTGGTGAGAGTAAGTGAGCTTGGGAAGGAGACTTGTGTGAGGAAGTACCAGGAGAGACTGAGTACAGAATGGAAAAAGGTGAGAACAATGGAAGTAAGGGGAGTGGGGGAGGAATGGGATGTATTTAGGGAATCAGTGATGGATTGCGCAAAAGATGCTTGTGGCATGAGAAGAGTGGGAGGTGGGTTGATTAGAAAGGGTAGTGAGTGGTGGGATGAAGAAGTAAGATTATAAGTGAAAGAGAAGAGAGAGGCATTTGGACGATTTTTGCAGGGCAAAAATGCAATTGGGTGGGAGATGTATAAAAGAAAGAGACAGGA
This sequence comes from Panulirus ornatus, assembly GCF_036320965.1. NCBI lineage: Eukaryota > Metazoa > Arthropoda > Malacostraca > Decapoda > Palinuridae > Panulirus > Panulirus ornatus. Next base: position 25,127,408 of record NC_092229.1, on the reverse strand, counting down.
GGTCAAGAGAAAGGTTTAAGAGGTGAAAAAGAGGGCAAATGAGAGTTGGGGTGAGAGAGTATCATTAAATTTTAGGGAGAATAAAAAGATGTTCTGGAAGGAGGTAAATAAAGTGCGTAAGACAAGGGAGCAGATGGGAACTTCAGTGAAGGGCGCAAATGGGGAGGTGATAACAAGTAGTGGTGATGTGAGAAGGAGATGGAGTGAGTATTTTGAAGGTTTGTTGAATGTGTTTGATGATAGAGTGGCAGATATAGGGTGCTTTGGTCGAGATGGTGTGCAAGGTGAGAGGGTTAGGGAAAATGATTTGGTAAACAGAGAAGAGGTAGTAAAAGCTTTGCGGAAGATGAAAGCCGGCAAGGCAGCAGGTTTGGATGATATTGCAGTGGAATTTATTAAAAAAGGGGGTGACTGTATTATTGACTGGTTGGTAAGGTTATTTAATGTATGTATGACTCATGGTGAGGTGCCTGAGGATTGGCGGAATGCGTGCATAGTGCCATTGTACAAAGGCAAAGGGGATAAGAGTGAGTGCTCAAATTACAGAGGTATAAGTTTGTTGAGTATTCCTGGTAAATTATATGGGAGGGTATTGATTGAGAGGGTGAAGGCATGTACAGAGCATCAGATTGGGGAAGAGCAGTGTGGTTTCAGAAGTGGTACAGGATGTGTGGATCAGGTGTTTGCTTTGAAGAATGTATGTGAGAAATACTTAGAAAAGCAAATGGATTTGTATGTAGCATTTATGGACCTGGAGAAGGCATATGATAGAGTTGATAGAGATGCTCTGTGGAAGGTATTAAGAATATATGGTGTGGGAGGCAAGTTGTTAGAATCAGTGAAAAGTTTTTATCGAGGATGTAAGGCATGTGTACGTGTAGGAAGAGAGGAAAGTGATTGGTTCTCAGTGAATGTAGGTTTGCGGCAGGGGTGTGTGATGTCTCCATGGTTGTTTAATTTGTTTATGGATGGGGTTGTTAGGGAGGTGAATGCAAGAGTTTTGGAAAGAGGGGCAAGTATGAAGTCTGTTGTGGATGAGAGAGCTTGCGAAGTGAGTCAGTTGTTGTTCGCTGATGATACAGCGCTGGTGGCTGATTCAGGTGAGAAACTGCAGAAACTGGGGACTGAGTTTGGTAAAGTGTGTGAAAGAAGAAAGTTAAGAGTAAATGTGAATAAGGGCAAGGTTATTAGGTACAGTAGGGTTGAGGGTCAAGTCAATTGGGAGGTAAGTTTGAATGGAGAAAAACTGGAGGAAGTAAAGCGTTTTAGATATCTGGGAGTGGATCTGGCAGCGGATGGAACAATGGAAGCGGAAGTGGATCATAGAGTGGGGGAGGGGGCGAAAATCCTGGGAGCCTTGAAGAGTGTGTGGAAGTCGAGAACATTATCTCGGAAAGCAAAAATGGGTATGTTTGAAGGAATAGTGGTTCCAACAATGTTGTATGGTTGCGAGGCGTGGGTTATGGATAGAGTTGTGCGCAGGAGGGTGGATGTGCTGGAAATGAGATGTTTGAGGACAATGTGTGGTGTGAGGTGGTTTGATCGAGTAAGTGATGTAAGGGTTAGAGAGATGTGTGGAAATAAAAAGAGCGTGGTTGAGAGAGCAGAAGAGGGCTGTTTTGAAATGGTTTGGGCACATGGAGAGAATGAGTTATGAAAGATTGACCAAGAGGATATATGTGTCAGAGGTGGAGGGAGCGAGGAGAAGTGGGAGACCAAATTGGAGGTGGAAAGATGGAGTGAAAAAGATTTTGTGTGATCGGGACCTGAACATGCAGGAGGGTGAAAGGAGGGCAAGGAATAGAGTGAATTGGATCGATGTGGTATACCGGGGTTGACGTGCTGTCAGTGGATTGAATCAGGGCATGTGAAGCGTCTGGGGTAAACCATGGAAAGCTGTGTAGGTATGTATATTTGCGTGTGTGGACGTGTATGTATATACATGTGTATGGGGGTGGGTTGGGCCATTTCTTTCGTCTGTTTCCTTGCGCTACCACGCAGACGCGGGAAACAGCGACAAAGCAAAAAAAAAAAAAGAATATATATATATATATATATATATATATATATATATATATATATATATATATATATATATATATATATATATATATATATATTCCTATGAGTCCACGGGGAAAATGAAACACGATAAGTTCCCAAGTGCACTTCCGTGTAATAATCACATCATCAGGGGAGACACAAGAGAGAAATATAAGTCAGTTGATATACATCGAAGAAACGAAGCTAGGACGCCATTTGGTAAACATGCGATTGTCCAAGACATACAACGAGCGTTCATATATATCTTTTTTCTTTCAAACTATTCGCCATTTCCCGCGTTAGCAAGGTAGCGTTAAGAACAGAGGACTGGGCCTCTGAGGGAATATCCTCACCTGGCCCCCTTCTCTGTTCCTTCTTTTGGAAAAAAAAAAAAAAGAGCAGTGTATAGATGAGGAAAAACTCGTACATGTAAGGAGAGTATGTTGTTATGAAGGCGACGAAGACGAACAATAATGATGATAGTTTGTGGTAATGGAGAACATTCTCTTTGGTCGTGAGGTTCAGGTCTTGTCGAGTTGAATGTGACTCACCGAGTCAGTGAGTCCACATATGAGAGCATGGTCCACAGAGTCAGTGAGTCCACTTATGAGAGCATGGCCCACCAAGTCAGTGAGTCCACATATGAGAGCATGATCCACCAAGTCAGTGAGTCCACTTATGAGAGCATGGCCCACCAAGTCAGTGAGTCCACATATGAGAGCATGATCCACCAAGTCAGTGAGTCAACATATGAGATCATGGTCCACCGAGTCAGTGAGTCCACATATGAGATCATGGTCCACCGAGTCAGTGAATCCAGACATGAGTCCACGGTTTACTGATTCGGTAACTTGGTCCAGTATGAGTGCCTGATCCGGTGACTCCAGGAATCAGTTCATGGTGTACAAGTAAGAACATTTACCAGCAGGGTTCAGGCAGAATCAGAGCTGGGGTTAGCCCGCTATGTTCCCCTCAGCCTTACAACAGCAGCAGAGCAGGCGAGATCCAGGAGGGACCAGGGTTGCCTGCAACGCCTGGTATTGGTACATTAAGCTGCCCAGATTTGCATAGTCCTGCTGTCTCTTGACTTTCATACCAGAGTAAACCATTAACTTCATTTTATATATATATATATATATATATATATATATATATATATATATATATATACACACACACACACTGTTAACCAGGAGGAAAATGAAACACAAAGAGTTCTCAAGTGCACTTTCATGTAATGATTATACCTCCCATGACGATGTGATCATTACACGAAAGTGCACTTGGGAACTTATCGTGTTTCATTTTCTACGAAGTTATCAGCAAATACTAGATCACGCGGACCACTGTAACCTACAGCAATATATATATATATATATATATATATATATATATATATATATATATATATATATATATATATATATATATATATGTGTGTGTGTGTGGATGTAACCAAGATGTGAAAAAAGGAGAGATAGGTAGTATGTTTGAGGAAAGGAACCTGGATGTTTTGGCTCTGAGTGAAACGAAGCTCAAGGGTAAAGGGGAAGAGTGGTTTGGGAATGTCTGGGGAGTAAAGTCAGGGGTTAGTGAGAGGACAAGAGCAAGGGAAGGAGTAGCAATACTCCTGAAACAGGAATTGTGGGAGTATGTGATAGAGTGTAAGAAAGTAAATTCTCGATTAATATGGGTAAAACTGAAAGTTGATGGAGAGAGGTGGGTGATTATTGGTGCATATGCACCTGGGCATGAGAAGAAAGATCAAGAGAGGCAAGTGTTTTGGGAGCAGCTGAATGAGTGTGTTAGTGGTTTTGATGCACGAGACCGGGTCATAGTGATGGGTGATTTGAATGCAAAGGTGAGTAATGTGGCAGTTGAGGGAATAATTGGTATACATGGGGTGTTCAGTGTTGTAAAGGGAAATGGTGAAGAGCTTGTAGATTTATGTGCTGAAAAAGGACTGATGATTGGGAATACCTGGTTTAAAAAGCGAGATATACATAAGTATACTTATGTAAGTAGGAGAGATGGCCAGAGAGCGTTATTGGATTACGTGTTAATTGACAGGCGTGCGAAAGAGAGACTTTTGGATGTTAATGTGCTGAGAGGTGCAACTGGAGGGATGTCTGATCATTATCTTGTGGAGGCTAAGGTGAAGATTTGTATGGGTTTTCAGAAAAGAAGAGTGAATGTTGGGGTGAAGAGGGTGGTGAGAGTAAGTGAGCTTGAGAAGGAGACCTGTGTGAGGAAGTACCAGGAGAGACTGAGTACAGAATGGAAAAAGGTGAGAACAATGGAAGTAAGGGGAGTGGGGGAGGAATGGGATGTATTTAGGGAATCAGTGATGGATTGCGCAAAAGATGCTTGTGGCATGAGAAGAGTGGGAGGTGGGTTGATTAGAAAGGGTAATGAGTGGTGGGATGAAGAAGTAAGAGTATTAGTGAAAGAGAAGAGAGAGGCATTTGGACGATTTTTGCAGGGAAAAAATGCAATTGAGTGGGAGATGTATAAAAGAAAGAGACAGGAGGTCAAGAGAAAGGTGCAAGAGGTGAAAAAAAGGGCAAATGAGAGTTGGGGTGAGAGAGTATCATTAAATTTTAGGGAGAATATATATATATATATATATATATATATATATATATATATATATATATATATATATATATATATATAATGTGTGTGGGGGGGGGGGACTGGTCCATTTCTCGTGTTTCCTTGCGCTACCTTGCTAACTCGGGAGACGGCGATTAAGTATGATAAATAAGTAATATATACATATATATATATATATATATATATATATATATATATATATATATATATATATATATATATATATATATATATATATATATATATGTGTGTGTGTGTGTGTGTGTGTGTGTATATATATATATATATATATATATATATATATATATATATATATATATATATATATATATATATATATATTTGAGATGAAAATCATGTTTCGTGTGAAATGGAGTCAGATAAAACTAAGTACGTCAATAAAGTGATTATGAAAATGGGAAATCTCTTAAAATAGATTAGTAAAAAAAGATATTGACGTAATAAGGAGAAAATTTGTAAGTTATAGCGGTAACTGAACATGTGTTAAATATGCCAGAAATATTTAATGGTAAAAGTGGTGAGGGTAGGGAAGGTGGCTGTGAGGATCAGTGGTGCGGGTAAGTGATATATTATTACTCAACCTCATCATTACAGCCTTAATATAATGTACTCATTAGAACCATTAATATCCCCTCTTCTATAGCCTTGCCCCTACGTAAGGGCGGCATAAGGGCGAAAATGTTTTAGGGTCACAGGACACTCTAGCCCTTATGTCCTGGCCGTGTTGATTGAAGGGGAGTGGCGGGTATCGCCTGGGTCAGGCAGCTCCGCCACCGACCAGGAAATTTCAAGCAAATTTGATCATAAAATTCCTAAAACGTTTTGACATTTGCTTTTTTTTTTTCGTGATCATAAATAATGCATAAATTCAGTGATGTGCAGACGGAGCTGGATATTGCAAGGGATAGGGAGATGGATTTGTATAATGTGCCCGCCAGGAAAGAAAAAGGAAGCGAATATTAAAGGAAAAAGGTGTGGAGCCGCGGGCGGTGTGCTGGTGTAGCGAGGATACTGTGTCACTGAAGCTCGGATAGAATGGCCGCTAAATTGCACTATTATGTTGCGCGAGCCCCGTCCACTCCTTTATTTCTTCGCCACCTACAGGAAACGTTCCTTTGTGTTTTAACATTTCAGATGGAGCTTTGATGATGCCGAGCACTATTGTATGGAGGGGGTAAGGGACGTGAACAACTTGACGCTTTTAAAATGTTGATACAGAACGCTTCAAATTTAAAGCACTATTCAGCTCCGATACATCCTTACACTGTCGTTCACATACACAGTGTAAATGCACGCCCCACTCATAACGCACAAGGAAAAACCACAGGGCAAGGAAAGCAACAGGCGGCACCAAATTTGTGAAAAAGTCGGTGGAGTGAAGTGGCCGTATTTCACTAGCTCGCTGAGTGGCCTACTACCAGGCAACGGAGGAGGGGAGGACCTGCCAGACGTGTGATACTGCCAACGTTATTACATGCACGGGAAAACTTATTTAACGCCCTTGCCACTATATAACTGAATCTGTGGCTGGCTATTCATTTGTGCCAGGTTAGAAGGATAAACAGATTTTGTGGGGATTTAACGCGTGTTACTTATACAAACACGAGCCGTTGGCATTGTAAGGTTGTTATTGATTTCGAGTTAGATGTGTAAAATGGGACCTGTTTTTAGATTAACCGTTGAAAAAGAGGAGCTCCAATTAGCAATAACTTCTCTGAATATTTGTTGCTTCGGGTTGACGTTTGTTTGGCCTCTATTATGAACAGTACTGGTATTCAGAATGTGATTAATTTAGTTCATACTATTCGTCTGTACGAGAATGATCGAAGACTAAAGAAGTGAAAAAAAAAATATAAGACGGTAAACTGCTGCCATTGTAGAGAGGAAAAAAGGCAATGAAGAAGAATGATCCCATTTGGAAAATCTTGGGTGCGTCTGGCGACGAAAATGTGGAAATGGTCGCTGGGCTATGACGACTCCGGCACCTCGGGTATCTGTTGCCCTCATTAACTGGTCTCTGCCGCGCTCAGATTACACCCCCCCCCCCCCCCCCAGCCCCCTACACCCCACCCAAGAAAACGCGAGAAACAGCTCTGTTAAGGCTCGAGAATGACTGAATCCTGGAAGTCAGCACTGATGTCTTTATTCATAACTCTCTAGTATAATAAATGACATTTCATTTCCTTCGTTAGTAAATTATTTCCTTGGAAAATAATTCTTGACAGGACCTGAATAATCCCTATTTTTAGTAGAGAAATTAAGCAGCGCCTTGATTACGTCACTTGCTATAATAATAATATCCCGCTTTCTGTTTCAGGTGGTTTATCAAGTGACGCAACTCGACCTCTGCCAACGCCAGAAGTCAGGTTAGTGCGTTACGTGTCGGTTTCAAGATCTCTGTGGCTGGATTTAGGATGCACATGCATACGTGTGTGTAGACCAGTGTATGATGATCAGACGGGGGGGAACTTGACGTGGTGGTGGACGGTGTTGAGACGCTTGAGGAGGGGGATTGTCGACTGTCTGTTTTCCGACGTTATTTTGTTTTTATTGACTCCTCCATTTTGAAGATGGTTCAGGCAGGCTGTGTGATATTTTATTTCCGTCTGTGGCGCATTTTAATGTGTACCATGTTGCTGTGCAGGCGCTTGGTGCGTGTTGTACGATGTGGAGAATTTTCGTGCCTCGTTTTATCGACGCCTGACGCGGAGTGCTTTATACAATATTCTGATGAATATTGATGTATATCTCAGTTGTGGAGAGGCCTGATGCATTGTGAATGATGTGTCTACATATTGTAACTTAGTTGTGTATTTCACATGATAACAGATCCGTACAGAGACGCTTAACGTGGGATGTTTGATGTGTTAATTTATGATTAATGTATTCCACTGTGTAACGTGTTATTGTAGTCATTGTATTCCTTGCATATTATCGTGATGCGTAACGTGTTATCTTAAAATGGTAGGTCGGAGATGCATTTTGTATTTCTAGTATGACACAATGCACTTTATTCTGAAAGTGTTTGTGTGGAAACACTTGATATAGAGTGCAAGCTGCATTTAGTGTATGATATCTTCATGCAAATTCGTTCTTTGCATGCAAAGTGTGTAGTGTATTTTTTGTGTGAGTGTGTGTTTGTGTGTGTAATTACCTCTGTGTTTTTATGTATGTGTGTGTGTGTGTGTGTGGTATTCTTGTATGATGTTTTACAGGAAGCCTATCCAGCGAAAAGAGATGAATAATGAATATTATAAATCGTGATAATTTGTTTGATGTATGCAGTAGGTTTAGTATGAATCTTACACATACCGTATTTATACATCCTCATTCCTGTAAAAATAGGTGAATACGTTCGTATTTCACGAATGAAAAGAAAAATGAATAACGTTTTGTACTTTGTGTATATAGCGTGCTGTAAAAATGTTCTGTGTTTTTAAACCGTAAAACCAGTGTAGTGAATAAATTGCCCATAAATCGCTTTGATATGTACACGCGTCAGTTTTTTAAACTGTGAAAGCGGACCAGATTTCCCTGATAAAAGTGGAATGTTTATATATTAGGGGCATAACACTCCTGTTGGCTCAGGTGTGGTGTCAGCAGCGTCAGTCCGACCAGAGCTGCGCAGGTAAGGAGCCTCCCTCTCAGAGCACCAGTCTGGGAAAATAAGAATAAAAATAAAGAATGATTTAGAAAGAAAGGGAAGAGAAACAGGATTGAAAGAGAACCAGAGTAACAGATATATATATATATATATATATATATATATATATATATATATATATATATATATATATATATATATATATATATATATGAATACCCTTGGGCGGTTACGTATGGAAGAGTTGTGATGTTACCAAGGTCTTTTCTAATGGTTACTGCAGCCCAACGATGCGCTACTTCTATCATTAGGGAAATTTAGACTCTTATGAGGGGAGAAAATCCTTCGACGAGACTGTGCTCTCAAAATGATACAGCCTCGACAAAGGTGACCTTTCACTTGGCGGTGTAACCTCACTGGCCCATCACACTCTGCACATAGACGCACACACAACACTACACTCTATGATCTGTGGTCTCAACCGGTGGAGTTGGCCAACTCCCTGAGTGCTGCAGGAATCTCATAAAGACAGAAGGACTCTGGGCAAGAAGTTTTATATATATATATATATATATATATATATATATATATATATATATATATATATATATATATCCCTGGGATAGGAGAGAAAAAATACTTCCCACGTATTCCCTGCGTGTCGTAAAAGGCGACTAAAAGGGAAGGGAGCTGGGGGCTAGAAATCCTCCGCTCCAAGGGGCCAGGTGAGGATATTTCTCTCTTAAGCTCAGTCCTTTGTTCATAACGCTACCTCGCTAACGCGGGAAATGGCGAATATGCGTGAAGAAGAAAAAAAAAAAATATATATATATATATATATATATATATATATATATATATATATATATATATATATATATATATATGTATATATGTGTGTGTGTGTGTGTGTGTGTGTGTGTGTGTAATGTATAAATGATGAAACCGCGAGCAAGAGTTTAAAAGAGCTGTAGTAGTAAGTGTGGAGTGGTGACAGTAACGTTACAATACCTGGCAAGGGGAGACACCAGTGCTAACCCGCCTGGGTCGTCCGTTTTGATGGAGAGTGTTTCATCCAGGTGTACGTAGCCCCAGCGGCATATACACTTGTGCTTGTGAGTGTCCTGCTACACTCCAGGCAAGTGTAGTGTTCCTTGTGTCTGTATGACCCAGCGCGCGCGTGCGTTTATGCATGTGAGACCAAGAGAAGCAGTGGTAGTTATAAAGAGTTATGAGAGAAATTGGAATAAATTGGAGAAGAGGAAATAATATGAGGTTTTACGTATATAGACTTGGTATCGATAACACTGCTCAGATATTGCGTCGCTCATAGACACACACACATAGACACACACGCACAACATGTATGTTTTAAGCAAGGGGTCACACGGCTGGAGAGTACGTGTTCCCTTTGATTGACGGCAGGTCAACATGACCAGAGGATATTGACCTCATCGCTCGGGGATGAAGACCCACCTGACGGAGTCCAGACTACGAGGTCTCGCTGGTAATACCCTAAGGTCATACTGCTGGGTCACTCGTGTTGCTTCATCTGGCGGGGAGGTCATGCAGCCTCCGCCGTCGTTCAGGAGCACCGGTAATGAGGTCCCCTCCCTGCGCTGGGGGGACGATGGACGCCCCTGCATAATGCTCCTGCAGGCATTCTTTTGCGGCGCCCCTGGACATTTCGGGGGTCCTCTGGCTGAGGCATTCTCCTTCAGCTTGCCACCACCGGCATTCTTGCCATACTTCTCACCTCACACATTCCCTTCAGGCGCCTCACGTCGGCATTTCTCTCGCGGTGTTTTACTTGTGGGTATATCTTTTGCCATCTTGGCCGCCCGAGAGAGAGAGAGAGAGAGAGAGAGAGAGAGAGAGAGAGAGAGAGAGAGAGAGAGAGAGAGAGAGAGAGAGTCTTTTACCGTGGGAGTCCGTGGCTTCTTGGAGTCCTCGTTGACCCCAATGGATTCCTTGGTTGTGTTCTTGTTTTCTTTTCTCCTGCCGGATATTTTACCGTCATGTTTCACCTGCAGGTTTTGATTTGGACTTCGATCTAGTACGTTTTGCGTTCGTGTGTGTGTGTGTTTTGTGGTGGTTATCCTGCAAGTGTGGATTTTATATTGATAATTTTGACCCTGGTGTATTGATGATTAGGTTCACTTGCCCCACAGTGAAAACAACACTAAAGAACAGTGACTTAGTGACACTGTGGTGAACATAACGGTGAGAACAGTAGGTTACTCACGCCGCGGTGAAAATAATGCCGAGAACCAAAGGTTGACTTATAACGACTAGAAAAATAACGCTCAAAACACTAGGTCGCTTATGTTACGATGAAAATAACAGTGAGAACTGTGAAAATAAGTTTTGTCGCTTTGAAGACAAGTGAAGGCGACCCACCACTTACATAACCACGAAAATAACAGTGATAAAACCAGTTTGTTGTGTAGATAAGGTAGGTTCTTAATTCATATATATATATATATATATATATATATATATATATATATATATATATATATATATATATATATATATATATATATATATATATATATCCTAGTCAATGGCCTACTTCATTATATAAATCATATAAATCTCTTTATACAGATCGCTAATAGACGATCGATGTTCACATTTTGAACATTGTTCACAAACCCCAGAAGGTTCTTAGGTCGTTTGCTACAAATGACTTAATGATTCGTTAACACTAATTCGTTAAACATTGGGTGCTTTGTTTAACGCCACTCTTAATCTGGGTTCATTTATTTTCATTAAGCATTTCCCTCTCCCCTCCCCCATGATCTGAAGGTCGTTATTCTTTTATTAGCACCACGTTTAATCTTTTTTCGTTAAACATTTGGCTTTCCTTAATACTTTTTTCTGGCCTTGTTCTCCGTTTGGTGCAAAGTTTAATGACAGCAACTGATTCGTTGAGTAGGGTTTAACACCTGCTTGTTGAACCTTGCCATCTGCTCCCTCACGGTGGTTCTTCGTTAACCCTTCTCAAGCAAGCACTTTAATCGAAATAATCGAAATTTTCCTCTCGTTGATCCTCTGATACTCTCTCGTTTATCACCCTCTGTTGGTAACTTTTCTAATTTCACTAGATTCCTGTCGTTAACCTTCGTTGACATTCTGTCTTTTCATAGAGGATTTTCGTTGTTCTCGTTTTACTTCTTAGCTCCACGTGGTAGTCCATGGCGTTAACCTGGAGAAAAGCACGGCTCAACGATCTCCTAACGTTAAACACAGCGCTAGGCTGTAGTTGCCACCCTCGTTAACAGTCACTTGGCTCAACGGTAACGACCAACGGCCACACTCAGCCTCGTTAATCATCGCCAGAGATTTATCAAACTCCCAGACCTCGTTGACCACCAGCAGCGGCCTTGTTCTGCACTTAACCTCGTTAATCGTGACAAGCTCCCTGTCTTCTCTGGCATCCTTTCCTCGTTAAACGTCTATGGTTTATTACCTAAAATTTTCGCCTCGTTAATCGTCAGCATCCACGATGTTTAGCACTAAGGCTTCATTAAACGAAGTTACTACGTTTAACACTACAAACCTCGTTAAACCTTCAGGGGCTCCTTCGTTTAAACTGGCTAGCGTGTTAATCGTCGTCACCGTCGGCCCTAACTGTGAGCATCCAGCTCGTTAGGCAAAGCAAAAGCAACCTCGTTAACGGGTAATCCAGGTAATCCTCACCTGCGACCTCATCAATACCTCGTTAATCGGTATCATCTGTGTCGTTGAACACACATTCACGATAGCAGTCAGCTGCTGTTGTGCAGAATACTCTAGCTTCGTTAACCATCGTCAACACTGTTGTGTCTCTGAACGATAACAGCTGCTGCGTTTAACCTGGCTGCCTTAACATAAGGCTTCGTTAAACCCCTCACGCCCCTTTCGTTAATCATCACTACTCGCCTCATTCGATACATAAACGATCGTTTTGCTCATGATAGGTATCCACGTCTGTTGACAGAATTGACCGGTTAACGCTGAGCAATAGCCACATCGTTAAACTTCCTCGGGATCCCGGGAAAGCTGAGGGTGGAGCGGAAATTTGGTAAACTTACTTCGTTGAACGAGGAACGGCTGCTTCGTTAACCGCCTGGGGACGAAGATTAAGGAGAAAGGGGATGTTCAATAAATTTGCTTCGTTAACTGTGAGGAACAGCTGTCTCGTTTACTGCGTACATGAAGGGGGGGGGGGAGGACTGAGAATAGGGGCGGGAGTTCAGTAAACTTGCTTCGTTAACTGTGAGGAGCGGGCGCCTCGTTAACCGTCTGGGAGCGGGAGTTCATCAGGGGTTAACGTCCAAAGTTACTGTTTGTCGAGGTGATTAATGAAGGCGAGGGAGGGGGGGGAGGGAGGGGAGGGGGAGGGGGATGGCGCTCACCGCCACGGATTAATGAAGCCGGGGAAGGGGGGGGGGGGGGGAGGTGACGCTCACCGCCGCTAGGGATTAATGAGTAATAAACACTGGCCCAGCCCGCCAGCCTCACACCGAACGCACGTGCACGAACAAACATGCACTCATACGCACGCACGTGCACACAGACACACACACACACACACACACACCTGACTGGACCTACCATATATGTTGAATATGATTATGAAAGAGATACGACACATAGTTGATACATTGCCCTAGTGATGTGGCGAACCAGTGATCCAGTCAGCGTGTGTCGTGAGGCCTGTGTCAGAGCTGCGCCAGCCTCAGTGTGACCAACACGACCATTGACGTAGTGACCCGGGACCAGCAACGTACGTACTGACCTCCACTGACCTACGTCTCTCACCACGACCACCTGGTGCTAACCTGTGCCCATACAGGTACAACACTTGTCCTATACCGGCTACTCTCACTTGTCATAACAATCCATGAACACGCACACAGTTAAGCAAGCACATACCTTACTTCTCCCAGAGTTAGGTGTAAGTCAGCTACTGTATTACTGTAACGTAACCAACGTCAAAATATTCATCACTTAATGTTCACCATTAAATACATATAACATAACATCACTTAATGTCCACCATTAAATACATGTAACATAACATCACTTAATGTTCACCATCAAATGCATAATACAGTATTACTACAGTTCAGCAGTTATGTAACATAACATCACTTAATATTCGCCATTGAATACATAATACAGTATTACTGCAGTTCAACAGTTATGTAGCATAACATCACTTAATGTTCACCATTAAATACATATTACAGTATCACTGCAGTTCAACAGTTATGTAGCATAACATAACTTAATGTTCACCATTAAATACATAATACAGTATTACTGCAGTTCAACATTCATGTAACATAACATCACTTAATGTTCACCATTAAATACATAATACAGTATTACTGCAGTTCAACATTCATGTAACATAACATCACTTAATGTTCACCATTAAATACATAATACAGTATTACTGCAGTTCAGCATTCATGTAACATAACATCACTTAATGTTCACCATTAAATACATAATACAGTATTACTGCAGTTCAACATTCATGTAACATAACATCACTTAATGTTCACCATTAAATACATAATACAGTATTACTGCAGTTCAACATTCATGTAACATAACATCACTTAATGTTCACCATTAAATACATAATACAGTATTACTGCAGTTCAACATTCATGTAACATAACATCACTTAATGTTCACCATTAAATACATAATACAGTATTACTGCAGGTCAACATTCATGTAACATAACATCACTTAATGTTCACCATTAAATGCATACGTCACCTCAATACTACTGCTCAACCAATATGTAACTTTACGTCACATATTAGTCAAGTAATCACCATTTGATGTATAATGTATAAACCATGAAAGTTGTTCTATAAAACTTGCTGTATTATGTAGCTAAACTTCACTCATACACTTATCCAATTATCTAATTCGTAGAAGTATCCGGCGTCGTCTTGATCTAAAGCTTTTTTGTGATTAATTAACAAATTACTATCATTAGCCCAATTATGAAATTCCTCAGTTCTGTATTCTCAGCCGAATGGCTGCCTGAATTGAATAAATGGCTCTTTATTTATTTATTTATTTATTTATTTATTTATTTATTTATTTATGTACACTTACCTCCATGGTGTAATAGTAAGCGTTACTGAGCGTCACGCATGCACGCGCCGCCTGGGATCAAGCCAGCATAGGTTCGAATCCTAGTCACGACAGCCAGCCCACAGTCCACCCAGCTTTTCATCCTCCTCGAGAGGATGGTCGGCAAAATGGGTACCTGGCATAGGCTAGGGCGTGTATTGTGTGTGTGTGTGCGCGTGTATACATATATTGGAGTAAAGACATGGTACATATAGACAGGATTAAGAACAGTGGGCAACACGAGTGTAGAACTCCTTCCCACACACACACACACACACACACACACACACACACACACACACACACACACACATTAGTGGTTAGCGTTAATGACCATGATTCAGTAAGGACCCACCCTGAGTTGGGCCCACATGGATTCCAATCCTGGGCGCGGCAGTCGGCCCACACCTAACCCCGGCGCTCGCTCTCCACCTCGCTCGATAAATGTGTACCTGGCCTAGGCTGGTGTGTGTGTGTGTGGGTGTGGGTGTGGGTGGGTTGGTGGGTCAAGAGATAGGCCTGTGGGTTATTGCCACCTCACCCATGTACACACTGGCTGAACAGCAAGGCCTCCTCTGGGTGTTTATATTCTCTCTGTTTTACTTATCTCCCACGACCCACTGCTCCCTCCCCTACTGTACACAGTGAGCCAACAGCTGGACTCCCTGCCATCCCTCCCTGCCGGGCGCTCGCTTCTACCCCTTTATGCAGTAGGCCAGTAGCTCAGCCCCCTGCCCTCACCCTGCCGTCAACCCTGTATGCAGAAGGTCAACAAGGCAGCTCGGCACGTGCTTCTCCCGCTAATGACGTCAGGGATAATGTGTATCCCAGACTGGATCAGCCTAACAGGGGTACACTACCAGCCTCACGGGGTCCGCCACCAGCCTCACGGGGTCCGCCACCAACCTCACATGGTCCGCCACCAGCCTCACGGGGTCCGCCACCAGCCTCACGGGGTCCACCACCAGCCTCACGGGGTCCGCCACCAGCCTCACGGGGTCCGCCACCAGCCTCACGGGGTCCGCCACCAGCCTCACGGGGTCCGCCACCAGCCTCACGGGGTCCGCCACCAGCCTCACGGGGTCCGCCACCAGCCTCACGGGGTCCGCCACCAGCCTCACGTGGTCCGCCACCAGCCTCACGGGGTCCGCCACCAGCCTCACGTGGTCCGCCACCAGCCTCACGTGGTCCGCCAACAGCCTCACGGGGTCCGCCACCAGCCTCACGTGGTCCGCCACCAGCCTCACGGGGTCCGCCAACAGCCTCATGGGGTCCGCCACCAGCCTCACGGGGTCCGCCACCAGCCTCACGGGGTCCGCCACCAGCCTCACGTGGTCCGCCACCAGCCTCACGGGGTCCGCCAACAGCCTCATGGGGTCCGCCACCAGCCTCACGGGGTCCGCCAACAGCCTCATGGGGTCCGCCACCAGCCTCACGGGGTCCGCCACCAGCCTCACGTGGTCCGTTAGCAGCCTCACGGGGTTCGCCACCAGCCTCACGTGGTCCGCTACCAGCCTCACGGGGTCCGCCACCAGCCTCACGGGGTCCGCCACCAGCCTCACGGGGTCCGCCACCAGCCTCACGGGGTCCGCCACCAGCCTCACGGGGTCCGCTACCAGCCTCACGTGGTCCGCCACCAGCCTCACGGGGTCCGCCACCAGCCTCACGGGGTCCGCTACCAGCCTCACGGGGTCCGCCACCAGCCTTACGGGGTCCGCCACCAGCCTCACGGGGTCCGCCACCAGCCTCACGTGGTCCGCCACCAGCCTCACGGGGTCCGCCAACAGCCTCATGGGGTCCGCCACCAGCCTCACGGGGTCCGCCACCAGCCTCACGTGGTCCGTTAGCAGCCTCACGGGGTTCGCCACCAGCCTCACGTGGTCCGCTACCAGCCTCACGGGGTCCGCCACCAGCCTCACGGGGTCCGCCACCAGCCTCACGGGGTCCGCCACCAGCCTCACGGGGTCCGCCACCAGCCTCACGGGGTCCGCTACCAGCCTCACGTGGTCCGCCACCAGCCTCACGGGGTCCGCCACCAGCCTCACGGGGTCCGCTACCAGCCTCACGGGGTCCGCCACCAGCCTTACGGGGTCCGCCACCAGCCTCACGGGGTCCGCCACCAGCCTCACGTGGTCCGCCACCAGCCTCACTTGGTCCGCCACCAGCCTCACGTGGTCCGCCACCAGCCTCACGTGGTCCGCCACCAGCCTCACGGGGTCCGCCACCAGCCTCACGGGGTCCGCCACCAGCCTCACGTGGTCCGCCACCAGCCTCACTTGGTCCGCCACCAGCCTCACGTGGTCCGCCACCAGCCTCACGGGGTCCGCCACCAGCCTCACGTGGTCCACCACCAGCCTCACGGGGTCCGCCACCAGCCTCACGTGGTCCGCCACCAGCCTCACGGGGTCCGCCACCAGCCTTACGGGGTCCGCCACCAGCCTCACGTGGTCCGCCACCAGCCTCACGTGGTCCGCCACCAGCCTCACGGGGTCCGCCCCCAGCCTCACGTGGTCCGCCACCAGCCTCACGTGGTCCGCCACCAGCCTCCTTCCTTGGGATCATCAAGAAGCATTAGATTATTTCCTGGTCGTCCTCGTCTCACTGTGATCAGTGGATGTCTACTCTCATGAACGTGAACAGCCTAGTAGTACCCATGTCTGTGATCCTTGTCTCATTTGTCAGTCTTGCTCACCTGCTTGTCTCATTTGTGAGTCTTGCTCACCTGCTTGTCTCATTTGTGAGTCTTGCTCACCTGATTGTCTCATTTGGGAGTCTTACCTGCTTGGCTAATTTGTGGGTCTTGCTCACCTGCATGGCTCATTTGTGAGTCTTGCTCACTTGTTTGTCTCATTTGTGAGATTTACTCACCTGATTGTCTCATTTGAGTTTTTCTCACCTGCCTGGCTCATTTGTGAGGCTTGCTCACCTGCTTGTCTCATTTGTGAGTCTTGCTCACCTGCTTGGCTCATTTGTGAGTCTTGCTCACCTGATTGTCTCATTTGTAAGTCTTGCTCATCTGCTTGGCTCATTTGTAAGTCTTGCTCACTTGCTTGGCTCATTTGAGTCTTGCTCACCTGCTTGGCTCATTTGTGAGTCTTGCTCACCACTTGATGACGAGGTCTTCCAGCCACGTCACCAGAGGAGATACCTGCCCCTTGCTAGACTGGTTCCTACTTCTCCTGTAAGGTCGACCTTGGAAAATATACCGACGGTTCTGTACAGGTCCTGCAGTATACCCAGTAAATATGCTCTACATCTCACGTAGGTATACTTCACACGTCCTATAGTATACCTAGTAAGCATAGTTTTCACGTTCAGTGATATGTCGAGTAAGTTTACTTTACATGTCCTGTGGTAGACCCAGTAGGTATACTTTACAATTACTGTAGTCTGCCAAGTAAGTATACTTAACACGTCCTGTAGTCTGCCAAGTAAGTATACTTAACACGTCCTGTAGTCTGCCAAGTAAGTATACTTAACACGTCCTGTAGTATGCCGAGTAAGTATACTTAACACGTCCTGTAGTATGCCAAGTAAGTATACTTTAATTAATTAAGAAACGTTTTCTATGGCTGGTGTTACGATTCAAACACCGTCTCACCAGATCAGTATAGCTCTTCTATACGTTGGTTGGGTGACCCTTTGGCCTTTAAAGGTGTGCTTGACCAGTTATAGCTCAGGAGGGAGGAGGCTTTCTATCGTGATCCCATCTTATATCCTGTTGTAGAGTTCTAAAAACGCCCTCCCCCCTTATCTAAGTTTATCATTTCTATATTTGTCCCTTCCTCATAGATTGCTATATATCTCTCGGTGATGGTACAGTGTGTCTCCATTGTTTCGTGCACCATAACAGTGACTGTGACCTTCACCCTTGCAGCTTCGGTGTACCATACATAACTGGTTGTTCATCGGCTCTTATACCGGCACTCACCCTCCAGCCGCCTCTCTAGTGCCATTTCGTGTCCATTGTCGCCTTCAGTATTAAAGGCCAATACTTTAGCGTTTAATTAACACTTTTATGGTGACCGCTGGATGGGACGGGTCTGGCCTTCCTCACTGTGCTCTTAATGGTCTTGGTCAGGACGTCTGGCCAACCCAACCATTTGGCTTTTGTGAACCGGATCAGACGGAAGGGAGGGGTTCAGGGCGACATGATCCCATTTGATTTTAAGTTTTAGATACGGTTTTGATATGAGTTAAGTGGATTTGAACTTATGATGAATCTGAAGGGGATGGCTGTCCTCATTCAGATATTTCCACTCTTGAATGAAAGTTTCAACTCAGAAGTTGGACTCTAGGGTGAAATAGAGACTTAAGCTCTGTCGTTGTGGTGTATAGTTAAGACTTACACATGATATGTCATTGTCGGTTATCCAACGTGAAGTTAACAAAGACGGGACATTAAATAGTCGAGATTCCAGACTTCGCTTCTGGGGTTGATTTTTACAGAAATACTTTGCACTGACTTTAGAGATGAGGTTTAGCACTGGACATTGTAGTTAGGTTCTATAAGGAAGACTGAACTTTAAGAGAAAGTTTAACCTCCAAGTTAGCTTTGATACCAGTCTGTCTGTTACAAGCGCTCGACTTAAGCCTGGACACCCAGCTTCTCAGTCCTGGTGGGCTGTGTCAAGCTTGTGAACAACTTACCAGGCACCTTAGCATGGAGTCTTCTGTACCTGAAGTTCCTAGTCATTTTGAGTTGCATTTAATATCTCGTCTTTCCTACACCTTATGGACCCCCCCCCCAACACAACACACACACACACACACACACACACACACACACACACACACACACACACACACACACACACACACACACACACACACACACACACACACACAAAACCACGAGGAAAATGAAACATGATAAGTTCCCAAGTGGACTTTCGAGTAATGCTCATATCATCACGGGAGATATAAGAATGAGATAGAAGATGTAGACAGTCACACACACACACACTCACACACACACACACACACACACACACACACACACACACACACACACACACACACACACACAACCACGAGGAAAATGAAGCACAATAAGTTCCCAAGTGCACATTCGTGTAATGCTCACATCATCAGGGGAAATACAAGAATGAGACAGAAGATAGACAGCAGCTGATATACAAAGAAGAGACGTAACTAACACGCCATTGGTAAACAAGTGTTACCGGATGGCCCATCACCGTTCGGTAACGCTTGTTTACCAATGACGTCATAGCTACGTCTCTTCCTTGTATATCAACTGACTGTCTACATCTTCTATCTCATTCTTGTATCTCCCCTGACGATGTGATCATTACACGAATGTGCACTTGGGAACTTACCGTGTTTCATTTTCCTCATCCTTATCAGCATATACTACATCGCGCGCACCACTATGACCTCTTACAATATATATATATATATATATATATATATATATATATATATATATATATATATATATATATATATATATATATATATATATATATATATATATATATATCCAAACCATTTCAACACACCCTCTTCTGCTCTCTCATCCACACTCTTTTCATTACCACACATCTCTCTTATCCTTTCATTTCTTTCTCGATCAAACCACCACACACCACATGTTGTCCTCAAACATTTCATATCCAACATATCCACCCTCTTCCGTACAACCCTATCTATAGTTCACGCCTCGCAACCATATAACATTTTTGGAACTACTATTTCTTCAAGCATACCCGTTTTTGCTCTCCGAGATAATGTTCTCTCTTTCCGCACATTCTTCATTGCTCCCAGAACCTTCACCCCCCTCCCCCACCCTGTGAATCATTCCCGCTTCCATGGTTCCATCCGCTGCTAAGTCCACTCCCAGATATCTAAAACACTTCACTTCCTCCAGTTTTTCTCCATTCAGATTTACTGTGAAAATAATGCCCATGCTTGCATGAAAAGATCGTACACTTACTGTCAAACAGTCACTGAGATCGGTGTCCGGCAAGCGTTTTTTTTAGTCTGTACTTAGATTTTACGCTTCTCGTAACTGCGAACAGAAGGTCACAAAGACAGGTCGAGTCCCAGTGAGAGGTAATCTTCACAGTTACGTTTTTCACCCCAGGTATTTATCTAATGTCCACAAGGATTCCAAACACCTGTCGTTTGCATCAGATTCTAACATTAACTCCCTCAAAGGTGCGCAATTTCCATTTCAAGTTCTTATGTCTTGCTGTGAAATGTTGTCACATCTGAAACATCAGTTTTGGTCGTTTCGTGCTAAATGAATTCGCACAAACGCACACATCCAACTACAACAACAACAAAAAAGAGGAGGTAAAAATAAAAGACTGAATTGTTGGTTCTATAACTGAATTGTTGAAATCTTTCCCTGAATGCTTAATGAAGTGTTCCAATGTGGCCAACAAAGGGGAGAGGATCAGGCTAACTCTCACCAACTGTTTCAACAACTTTTTCCACATTTTGCGAGTGAAGAAGTGATTTCTGTGTCAGTTTTATATTTGAAAACATCGTTTTATTTTGGGATAAAATGAATAACGAGTTGAACTGACTTACCTGGAAATTACGGGCTCATAGTGTTTAGTTTTTCAGTTACGTCTGTTACAAGGGCAAAATCCATTAACCAGACTTTGTCATTACGATTCGCTTCATGAGGCTTAAGTCTTGCATGTGACTGTCGGGAACTTCCTTACCTCATCCATCAGGTCTAGAAACCTTGCCAACCGTTGATTTAGCGAGCAAATTTCATTCATGGAATGAGATATAAACGTTCGATTCCAGCCCTCACCAGAAGCACCTTAAAGAGCCTGTGCTCTAAGGCTGTGGTCTGTATTGAGTTGACCATTATCATTCCTATATTGCGGATGGTCTGGCCATGTTGAAAGTAAGGAGGACACGAGATGTGTCAGGAAGTGTTCGAACCGGATCCCCGAAAGAAGACATCTTGCACCACGTCCTGGAATGAATGAGGATTAAGAGCATCGAGAGGTGGTTTGGAAAACATTGAAGGAAACAGAGAGTACGTCCGGGAGACGTGGAGATGACTGGCAGGTGACAGACATTGATAATATTAAAATCAAGAAGTTTCCCTCATGATGTTTCTCATGAACGCTGCTGTGGCCAGCGGTGATGTGTGAGGGATCTTTCGTTGTATAGAAGGGCCGTGAATCCATGGCTGCAGCCTAACCCTGCAACTACACCGGAGCGTGTCAAGAAGTGTTAAATTTTACAAACACATTACAGCCCGTACCACAGTTCTGAAACGTGTTCCTCTTCATTCATCCTCTCTTCCCAGGACACCATCTCGATTATGAATCCCAGCTAGGCCGCCTGCGATATGTCCGTGGACACAATATGTCCTTGGACACTATGTCCGTGGACACAATACGTCCATGGATACTATGTCCGTGGACAAAATATATCAATGGTTACTATGTCCTTGGACACAGTATGTCCATAGACACCATGTCCGTGGACACAATATGTCCCTGGACACAATGTGTTTGTGTACTTACCTACCTGGAGTGAAGACGCGAGTATTTTACAAACCACACTCTCACGTGGCGTGTGGCACAGCCCCAGACCTGACGGCTGCCGTGTTACCAGGCAGTAGGGGGCCTTGCCCTGCCTCCTCCATCTTGACAGATGACACACACATCTTCCGTTGTGTTAACGACGCCCTCACCAGAGCGAGCTTGTGCAGAGAAGTCGTTACCTCGTTCATCCAGGCGCTGGCTGTCTTAACCTCTTACAACCGACTGACTGATGAGCTTAACAAGACTATGTTTTTTTTTCTTTCAATATTTACAACAAGTCTTGTGAAACGTGATTTCACTTATGTCAGTCTGGCTTTCATATTTCTCACTCTTGCACGAATTTCGGAATTGATCGAGTAATTAGTGTCAAAGTTTTTTTTAGATGTTTATGGAAATGTCTCCCTCATATATATATATATATATATATATATATATATATATATATATATATATATATATATATATTTTTTTTTTTTTTTTTTTTTTTTTTTTTTTTATACTTTGTCGCTGTCTCCCGCGTTTGCGAGGTAGCGCAAGGAAACAGACGAAAGAAATGGCCCAACCCTCCCCATACACATGTACATACACACGTCCACACACGCAAATATACATACCTACACAGCTTTCCATGGTTTACCCCGGACGCTTCACATGCCTTGATTCAATCCACTGACAGCACGTCAACCCCTGTATACCACATCGCTCCAATTCACTCTATTCCTTGCCCTCCTTTCACCCTCCTGCATGTTCAGGCCCCGATCACACAAAATCCTCTTCACTCCATCTTTCCACCTCCAATTTGGTCTCCCTCTTCTCCTCGTTCCCTCCACCTCCGACACATATATCCTCTTGGTCAATCTTTCCTCACTCATTCTCTCCATGTGCCCAAACCATTTCAAAACACCCTCTTCTGCTCTCTCAACCACGCTCTTTTTATTTCCACACATCTCTCTCACCCTTACGTTACTTACTCGATCAAACCACCTCACACCACACATTGTCCTCAAACATCTCATTTCCAGCACATCCATCCTCCTGCGCACAACTCTATCCATAGCCCACGCCTCGCAACCATACAACATTGTTGGAACTACTATTCCTTCAAACATACCCATTTTTGCTTTCCGGGATAATGTTCTCGACTTCCACACATTTTTCAAGGCTCCCAAAATTTTCGCCCCCTCCCCCACCCTATGATCCACTTCCGCTTCCATGGTTCCATCCGCTGACAGATCCACTCCCAGATATCTAAAACACTTCACTTCCTCCAGTTTTTCTCCATTCAAACTCACCTCCCTGGGGATAGGGATAGGGGATTAAGAATACTTCCCACGTATTCCCTGCGTGTCGTAGAAGGCGACTAAAAGGGGAGGGAGCGGGGGGCTGGAAATCCTCCCCTCTCGTTTTTTTTTTTTTTTAATTTTCCAAAAGAAGGAACAGAGAATTGGGCCAGGTGAGGGTATTCCCTCAAAGGCCCAGTCCTCTGTTCTTAATGCTACCTCGCTAACGCGGGAAATGGCGAATAGTTTAAAAGAAAGAAAATATATATATATATATATATATATATATATATATATATATATATATATATATATATATATATATATTATATATATATATATATATATATATATATATATATATATATATATATATATATTATATATATATTATATATATATATATATATATATATATATATATATATATATATATATATATATATATATATATATATATATTACGTTAGGTGAGTTGGCACCTTAGTCTAGAGAATACCAATTTTAATGAAACAAATTTTAGTGGAAGATGAACAGCTTGGTCGACTGCCGACCGACTGCTGTGACCAGGATTCGTACCTTGCGAGCTCGACCCTGGGCGGCCCGTAAATACCTCACCAGAAACGTGTTTACCCTCAACTTCAGGAAGACAACAGTGTTATTTACAGTCAGTGTTGAAATGGGACGTATTATGTCTCACATTAGAGTAACGCACACACACACACACACACACACACACACACACACACACACACACACACACACACACACACACACACACACACAGAAGGTTAGGTTCGCTCCAGTAACTAATATTACTGCGTAATAAGTCTTCGGTCATACGAACCCACATTACAGTATCTATATATATATATATAACCCATAGTTTGATGCCACACACACATAGAAAAGTCTTATAGTTTTCTCGCTTCTTAATCTAACTTATACTTATAATACTTTCACCTCTGCAAATCTTTTTTAGATTTTCCTGGCGATATTTTTTTTATGTTACTTTCCACTTTATTCGTTGGTGAATTTAGTCATGAGAGGAGATCAAATCTTGAATACTGGAAAAGATGATTTTATATTTTTTCCTTTGGCCCGATTTCCTCATGTTCTCTCTAAGTCTTGTGATTATATTTTCATATATGCTCGCCATTTCTCGCGTGAGCGAGGTGGCGTCAAGACAGATGACAGTGCCTTAGAGGGAAAAATCCTCACTTAGCTCCTTGCTCTGTTATTCCTTTCCATATTATTATGATTCTTATAGGGATTCGAAAAAATATGAAAAGCATCGAGGGGATTTTTTTTAACACGACGGTACGACCCTTGAGAACATTGGCACGACAATTGAACACGACAGCACGATTTTACGATACGACAGTACGACCCTTGAACACGACGAGTCGACTTTTGAATACGACTTACGACCCTTGGTCATGATGTGGAGACTTGTAGCCCGACCCACACAGCTCAGATCAAAGGTTAGGCCATCATACCAACCAGAGTCGTACCTTCGTGTTCATTGGTCGTACTGTCGTATTAAAGGGTCGTACCGTCGTGCTAAAGAGTACTTGAGTACTGTCGTACTTGAGTTATGCTTTGTACTTAAAGGTCAAATCTTTATAATCAAAGATTACAACGTCGTGCTCACGGGTCGTAATGTCTTTTAAAAGTGTTGTTCCGTCGTGTTCGATGGTCATATCTGTTTGTTGTTCTTTCGCGCTCAAGGGTCGTGCTTACGAGTCGTGCCGTTGTGCTCAAAGGTCGTACCTGTGTAGCTAAACATTCCTCCACTGTGAATTAAGGGCCTCCTACCTCGAAATCAAGGGCGTAACCTTCTTGTTTAAGGATTGCGCCGTCGTACTCAAGGGTCGTGCCGTCCTGCACAAAGGTCGCCCTAATCTCAAAAGTCGTATCATTTTGCTCAAGGGTCATGACGTTGTATTCAAGGGACATAACGTCGTACCGAAGGGATTAACCAACAGGTGAACGACTTTCCCGACCCGCGCAAGCGGCGGCAGGACCCCCAAGGGCTTCAGGTTGGGGATCCCTAAGGGCACGTGAATGCTAGGAGCCCTCAGCAACAGCCTGGACTCCCACAGTTACTCTACAGTGGGTCAGACTTCGTCAGGAGCCTTGAGTTAGAATCTGGCCTTAGGGTTGTGAGGCTGATTGTGGAGTTGATGTTATGAGATCAAGTTAGAGAAGAAAAAGAAGTGAATTTGAAAATTAGATCTTGTATCTAAGTTACAGTCAGAGCTGGACTGTATACCTGAGACTGTATAGTCTGACTTCAGACATAGAGGAAAAGACTTCAGACTTTTGATCTAGATTACTTATAACCAGGCTTCAGAAATCGATTTGTCGTTAAACTTTCAGCTTCAGGAGTCGAGCAGATGTCGAACATTGTACTTGCGAGTTCATCTGTAGACTGAGGCCACCATGTGGCTGAACAGGTGGAGTGGGTAGTCATACTGTAGTGCCAGCCAGAGGTCAAGACGTTGTCTCCGTAGTAAATAAACTGAAGGTCATATGTGTAGGTGTTAGCCATCTTTACTTAACAGAATAAATCATTATTTCTGTACGGAATTTCTTTATTATTATATGGAAAGGGGAGAAAGAATACTTCCCATGTACTCCCTACGTGTCGGAAAAGGCGACTAAAAGAGGAGGGATCAGGGGGCTGGAAAGTCTCCCCTCTCGTTTTCAATATTCCAAAAGGAACAGAGAAGGGGACCAAGTGAGGATATTTCCTCTAAGGCTTAGTCCTCTGTTCTAAACGCTACCTCGCTGACGCGAGAAAAGGCGAATATGTACGAGAGAGAATAGATTATATCCGTATTCGCTTTACTACATGTAATGAGGAGTAGTGTATGGTAGAGTGTAGGCATCAGCATCCTCTGATGCAGCGTTTATAAGTACATTAAGAAGATGATCCTGGAGTAAGGTAGGTACGGGATCAAACTCTCTATGTATATATGATCCTCGTTCGTCGATTGTCTCTGTAACTGCTGATTGATCCCAGTGATCACTGTATGGTTTCTCCCAAGTGTGTCATCTGTCTGTATTATCTCATATTGCTTGTCAAGGATGAGATATAGACATTGGTTAAGCACGACGGTACGACCCCTGAGGATGACGGTACGACCCTCGAGAACGAGGGTACGACCCCTGAGGATGACGGTACGACCCTCGAGCACGAGGGTACGACCCCTGAGGATGACGGTGCGACCCTTGAGCACGAGGGTACGACCCCTGAGGATGACGGTACGACCCTTGAGCACGAGGGTACGACCCCTGAGGATGACGGTACGACCCTTGAGCACGAGGGTACGACCTCTGAGGATGACGGTACGACCCTCGAGCACGAGGGTACGACCCCTGAGGATGACGGTACGACCCTTGAGCACGACGGTGCGACCCCTGAGGATGACGGTACGACCCTTGAGCACGAGGGTACGACCCCTGAGGATGACGGTACGGCCCTTAAGCACGACGATACGACCCTCTGAACACAACGTTAAGACTCGATCACATTGTTACGTCCCAGAAACACGACGGTACGACCCTCTGAACACGACGTAAAGACTCGATTACGGTTACGACCCAGGAGCACGACCCATGGCTATGATGGCTTGGCTATTAACCTGACCCTTAAGGGTGAGATTAAAGACCTTAAAGGTCAGGTCAAAGGCCATGGGTCATTCCGCCTTGCTCAAAAGTCGTACCATCGTGCTCAGAGTTCGTACCGTCATGTTCAAGGGTCGTACCGCCGCACTCAGGACTTTAAAAGGGAACGCCTTCTATCCAAGCAAGGTGAGGAGAAGCATAGTTTAAATTCAATGTTGTTCATTACTGTAATTCATTATTTTCATTTGCTTTTTTTTTACACACTGGTGGTTAACGATGGCTGGCAGGACCACACTTCATTCCTGGCGTTAAGTGATTAACTACAATCCATCTATTTCGTTAAGTATTTAACCACAGTCCAGTCATGTCGTTAAGTAATTTGCAACGATTCATCCCTGTCGTTCGGTAATTAAATACAGTCCAACCTTGTCGTTAAGCAGTTAACTCCGTTCTGTTCTTGTCGTCAAGTAATTAATATCCATCCTTGTCGCTAAGTAATTAATATCCATCCTTGTCGTTAAGTAATTAACTGATATCCATCCTTGTCGTTAAGTAATTAACTGATATCCATCCTTGTCGTTAAGTAATTAACTGATATCCATCCTTGTCGTTAAGTAATTAACTGATATCCATCCGAGTCGTTGAATGATTGAAAGTGTCAGATTCATCTCGAAATTGACATCTTGTAGATCAGTCATGATATGCTTCATGGTTTTTTTACGTTAAATAATGATAATAACGATAATGATAATAATAATAATAATAATAATAATAATAATAATAATGATAATGATAATGAAAATGATAATAATAGTAGTAGTAGTAATAATAACGATAATAATAATAATAATAATAATAATAATAATAATAATAATAATAATAATAATAATAATAATAATAATGATTATAATAATTATATTAATGATAACGATAATGATAATGATAATAAATGCATATGATGTACATATATTATATGGTTGCGAGGCATGGACTATAGATACGAGTTGTGCGGAGGAGGGTGGATGTGTTGGAAATGAAATGTTTGAGGACAATATGTGTGAGGTGGTCTGATCGAGTAAGTAATGAAAGGGTAAGAGAGATGTGTGGTTGAGAGAGCAGAAGAGGGTGTGCTGAAATGGTTTTGACATATGGAGAGAATGAGTGAAGAAAGGTTGACAAAGATGATATATGTGTCAGAAGTGGAGGGAACAAGGAAAAGCGGGAGACCAAATTGGAGGTGAAAGGATGGGGTGAAAAAGATTTGAGCGATCGGATGAAAGGTGTACAAGGGATAGAGTGAATTGGAATGAAGTGCTATATGGGGTCGACGTGCTGTAAGTGACCTGAACCATGGCATGTGAAACGTCTGGGGTAAACCATGGAAAGGTCTGTGGGGCCTGGATGTGAATAGGGAACTGTGGTTTCGGTGCATTACACATGACAGCTGGAGAATGGATATGAGTGGATGCTGCCTTTCTTCGTCTCTTGCTGGTGCTACATCGCTAACGCGGGAAACGGCGATCAGATAAGTGGGGAAAAATAATAGTATGATGATGATACTAATGATAATGATAATTTTGTTAATGTGCGTATGTGATGTACAGGAAAATACATGTGATTCTTTGGAATTTAATTCTCTCTCTCTCTCTCTCTCTCTCTCTCTCTCTCTCTCTCTCTCTCTCTCTCTCTCTCTCTCTCTCTCTCTCTCTCTCTCTCTCTCTCTCTCTCTCTCTCTCTCTCTCTCTCTCTCTCTCTCTCTCTCTGGCCATTCCTAGGAGGAAATTGCCGTATTATCTCGGGTGCGATAAAGGCAGTTGGCCGAGCTCTCACTGGGTGAGTGTTGGCCTCTCACCCTCACTCTCCCACCACCGGGGCCACATTTCCTTCCGCCCCTCCACCGCCGGGCCACTCTCCCTCCCGCTCTCCCACCGGTGGAGTCACTCTCCCTTCGCTTTCGCCCCGCCGGGACCACACTCCCTCCCTCTCTCCCATCCCAAGCCACTTTCCCTCCCGCTCTCCCACAGCTGGGCTCACTTATCCCCGCTGTCCCACCCACTCCTCCTCCCGCTTCCCTCCCGGCGGGGCCATTCTTCCTCCCGCTTCCTCACTGCCGATACCGCTCTCCCTTCTGCTCTTCCACCGCTGAGGCCACTCTCCCTCCAGCTCACCCACTGCTGGGGGCCATTATTCTCCCTTCCTCACTCTTACAGCTAGAGTCACTCTCCCTTCTCCTGTCTCACAGCCGGGGCCATTTTTCTCCCTTCCGCTCTCTCACAGCTGGGGCCACTGTCCCACCCGCTCTCGCACGGCTGGGGCCACTCTCCCTCCCGCTTTCTCACAGCTGGGGCCACTCTCCCTCCCGCTCCATCAACACAAAGGCCACTCTTCCTGCCGTTCTCCCACCACCGGTTCACTCTCCCACTCTTCCACGGTTGGGACCCACTCTCCCTCCCATTACACCACCACCAGGTCCACTCTCCCTCCCATTACACCACCACCAGGTCCACTCTCCCTCCCACTACACTACCACCAGGGCCACCCTCCCTCCCACTACACTACCACCAGGGCCACTCTCCCTCCCACTACACTACCACCAGGGCCACCCTCCCTCCCACTACACTACCACCAGGGCCACTCTCCCTCCCACTACACCACCACCAGGGCCACTCTCCCTCCCACTACACCACCACCAGGTCCACTCTCCCTCCCACTACACCACCACCAGGTCCACTCTCCCTCCCGCTACACCGCCACCAGGGCCACACTCCCACCACTGGGGCCACTCCTCTCCTCCCGGATCATTCACCTCTACAGTAACTCACAGCGAGCCCCAGTTTCTCTCCCAGTGTGCCACAGCCACTCTTCCACTGCCAGAACTACTCTCTCCCCGTTGTGGTCACTTCCCTCCCACTCACCCAGTGCTGGGGCCACTTTCCCTCCGCCAAGAATCCCTTTTCTTTTACAGTGCTCCTACGGCATCGAGGCTGCAGGGCATTGTAGGACTCGTTTCTCAGCGAGATTCTACTCCTCTTCGCCCTCTGACGATGATGCAACCTGCCTACATCGCTCTGTCCTGGTGTGAAGCTTTGTCCACGTCATTATCCTGGTAATCATCTCCTTCCAGTACAACCTACTCGGTCAACTCAGCAGACTCCAGTTCCAGCATTCATTGTTCAGTATATGCATTTGGCCCGTCCTTAGGTGCCTTAGCCTACGTCATATATACAGTACAAATGCCGGTCTACCATCCAGAAACACCGTCCACCTCCTTTCCTTGAGAAATTCACCAGGAATCCCATCTACTCCAACAGCTTTGAATCACTTCACCTCACCCAAGATTTTGACCACTTCCTCTCCTTTCATCAAACCACTTGTCAATACCTTCTCTTCCCTAGCACCCCACGTCTGCCACCCTATCATGTAACGCGTTCAGTAATCCTGGGAAACACTCACCCTATATTCTCCTCACCTCTTCTTTGCTTCCCTCACGTGTGCTCTCATCTGTTTTCATGCTACCCTCACGCAGTTCACGCCAAGATATTTTCTTATTCTCCCTAAAGTACGCCGATTCCCTCCCACCCCACCTCACATCTGTCTTTCTTTTCAGCCCCTGCACCTTCATCTTGACCTGCTGTCGCTTTTTCTTGTAAATTTTTCAAGTCCTCTCGTTGTATCCATGTAGGTAGCGCCCTTTCAACTTTCTTTTCTCTTTCGCTTGCAACATAAATTGGTCATTCCACCAGCACCCTGTCATTTCACACAGTCTACAGTCCTTCAAAATACTTTGCTTTTTTCCATTTACTCTCTTGGTCTCCTCATACTGTCGGCAGTAGAGGAAATAAGAAGGGGAATACCAAACTGGAGATGAAAGAATGGAATGAAAAAGATTTTTAGTGATCGGGGCCCGGCCATGCACGGGATAGAGTGATTTAGAGTGATATACAGGGGTCGATGTGCTGTCAGTGGACTGAACCACGTCATGTGAAGCGTCGGGATTAAAAATGGAAAGGTTTGTGGGACCTGGATGTGGATTGGGATCTGTGGTCTCGGTGCATTACACATGAAAGCTAAAGAATGTATGAAAGCGAATGCGGCCTTTTTTTCGTCTCTCCCTGACACTGCCTTGTAAACGCAAGAGACGAAAATCAAGTTGTATATATATATATATATATATATATATATATATATATATATATATATATATATATATATATATATTTGTTCTCCGTTTCTTGCATAGGGAGGTAGCGCCAGAAAAAGACGAAGAATGGCCTCGTTTATGCACATCAGCTCTCCATCTGTCATATATAAAGTACAGAAACCAGTTCCCTGTCCACAACCGCTTCGTATACTGTGTCGCTTCACAGAGAGCCCGTCAGGGAGATTACGATAGATAATAGGTGAAAAACGTACTTCCCACAAATTCCCTACGTGTTATAGAAGGCGACTGACAGGTGGGTGAGCGGGGGGCTGGAAACCCTCCCCTCTTGTATTTCAAAATCTGCAAGTTGGAACGGATGGAGGAGCCAAGTGTGGAGTGCTAATCTTCCTCAAAGGCTCAGGCTAGGATGTACGCATGTGTGGAAGTAACCAAGACGAGAAGGGAGAGGTAGGTAGTATGTTTGAGGAGAGGAGCCCTAATGTTCTTGCTCTGACTGAAACAAAGTGCAAGGTTAAGGTGGGGAATGGTTTGGGAATGTTTTTTGGGTAAAGTTATGGGTTAATGTCAGGGCGAGAGCTAAGATAGGGATAGCAATTCTGTTGTAGGAGGAATGTGCGGTAGATTGTAAGGCGTGTACGAGATAGAGTGAATTGGAGAGGTGTGGTATACGGAGGGCGATGTGCTGTCAGTGAATTGAAGCAGGGCACACGATCCCATCGTTAGAAACCACGTTAAAGTGTGTGGGGCTTGTTTGTGGATGGTGGGCTTTGAGTTCGTTGCATTACACATATGTGTACAGATAGAGAACAGATCTGAGCGAATGAGGTCATTTCTTCATCACTATATTATCCTCCTTAGTTAACGCGAGAAACCTGGAACAAATCAGGAATATATGTATATACCTACATACATACATATATATATATATATATATATATATATATATATATATATATATATATATATATATATATATATATATATATATATATATATATATATTATCCCTGGGGATAGGGGAGAAAGAATACTTCCCACGTATTCCCTGCGTGTCGTAGAAGGCGACTAAAAGGGAAGGGAGCGGGGGGCTGGAAATCCTCCCCTCTCAATTTTTTTTTCTTTTTTATTTTCCAAAAGAAGGAACAGAGAAGGGGGCCTGGTGAGGATATTCCCTAAAAGGCCCAGTCCTCTGTTCTTAACGCTACCTCGCTAATGCGGGAAATGGCCAATAGTATGAAAGATATATATATATATATATATATATATATATATATATATATATATATATATATATATATATACGCCATTTGTTCTTGATTATGCTGTAAAAGCCACAAACATATATGAAATATTTCTTGACGTTAATATTAATGAAACTTACTCAAGTGAACCCACACATCAGTACGACCAGCGAGGTCATCGCTGAGTGCCAAAGACGATGCTGCAGGCGGTGACCCCACAGCCATTGTGGCCATTGTTGGGGCTGGTTACCCCCACAGATGAGATTGTGGGCTGTCACTACAGGGAGCGGGACCCCCAACACAGACACTGGGGTTAGCAGCCAGCTCGGGGTAGGGGCGGTACTGCATACGCGCAGGGGTGTGACCATCTGTTTTTTTTAGGGGGGTGACCTAACTCCCCCATGCACATTGGTGTGACCAACCACTTCTGGGGATTATCCTCATAGGCAGTGATGTGAACAGCCATTGCAGAGGGCATGGGTCAAGGGCGTGAGGGGCTTCTGGGGACGGTGCCCCCGACGGACAGAGGTGTGAGCGGCCACTGCTGGTGGCCGTAACCCCCTGTGGTCTGGAATGTTGGTAAGCACAGCCTGGAGCGGCCACTGCTGAGGTGGTACCTCTTACTGGAGGGAGTGTGGGTGGTATACCGCCCCACGGGTGGGCGGCCGCTGCTGAGGTGGTACCTCTTACTGGAGGGAGTGTGGGTGGTATACCGCCCCACAGGTGGGGTTGTAAGGCGGCCGTTGTTGAGGTAGGTGTGACCCACAGTCTGGGGTTCTGGGGCGGGTGGTGGTGCTGGTGGGTGGGTGGGGATGTTGCCTCCCAGTGGCTGGCGGGGATATGGGTAGGCACACACACCCCCTTCCTCCAGAGCGCGGCTACCGGCCATAATAACGTACCTTGGTAATGCTGCCCCGCACACTCAGGTCCTCTGAAGGAGACTTCCATAATTCCTTCCTCCCACACCCCCCTTCCCATCCCCCCCCCCTCTCTCCCTCTCCCTCTCCTCCTCCAGGGCAGAGGGAACCCGCCTATTACCCATCATTGGAGCAATTTTCCATGATGCTGCCTATTTACCTAGACCGCACTCTGTAACAACGCGCCTCCCAATTTTACCTCCGATTTCTCGCCCAGTAGCGCAACCTATTTTCCCGCAGATTGCCCTCTTTCGCCCTGATCGCCGATGTTTGCTCCAGCCTCCAATAATTTACAAACCTCTTGTGCAGCCCTTAAGACCTCTTCAGTCTGCCTGTATTGCAGAAATATCAGAGTTCCCTCAGTAGTGTGCTCTTAATATTTGATGATGTTACTGTAATATTACGTGTCGTCCCGGCCACCGGTGTGGGGTAAGATGTCCCCGGGATCTGTAGCTGCTGGGACGAGAACAATGGTTTCTGGCTGACGGGAGGAGGACAAGGGTTTCCAGATGTCTGGATGAGAACAGTGGTCTCTAGCTTTCAAGATGAGGAGTATAATCTCAAGCTGCTGGGGTCAGGAAAGTGGTTTCTAGCTGCCGGGGTGAGGGCAGTGGTTTGTAGCAACCGGGATGAGGACTGTGGTTTCTAGCTACCCGGAGGAAGGGAATGGTTTCTAGCTTCCGGGATGGGGACAACGGTTCCAAGCTGCTGGGATAGGGACGGTGGTTTTTAGCTGCCTGGATAAGGGCCAGTTGAAAACACATTCTTACAGCTTTCTAAACTTTACAAATCGTTCTCCTTTCAGTGCTTTGCGTTCAGCTTTCATCACATCTCCTCTACTTCTCCGGATATTGCCTCTCGCAGCACCTCCTCCGTATTGTACATACTGAATTACTTATGTTCCTGAGTATTACATTCCCTCTGTACACTGTTGCTAGCATTACAGTCGTTACCAGCGTACGGAGCTGTAACCATCACACTCGTTCAGTACAGCGTCAGGGATCCAGTCACTACCCACAGACTACGTGAAGGTCCTCTGTACTCTCACTGATAGTGTATGAGGAATACCTCCCTTACCATTGTCCACTCCAGAGGCCACACGAAACATCGTGTTCTATATCGTCCTGCTGATTCCTTGAGTCGTAATCTCCCAACACTCCCTCACGTCCCCTGTCTTACCTACACTCCTGCCATCAACTCGTATGTTTGTATAATGCGTATTCCAGGTGTTGAGGAAGCCCTCGGAATATTACCTTTCTCTTTCACTCGTGTATTCTGATGGTAAACTTCAATTAGTATTTTCTGTTTGTCTTAGAGTATCTTATGTTCTTCTCTACATTCTAATGTTTTCATTATTTTCACCGCCGCATTCCCTGCTTCTCCTTTACTTACATTCATCAAACGAAAATTTTCACTCTCCATTCTTCTCAACAGCTCGCATGTAATACCGTGGCATAAAGCATCTATTTTATTATCCTTGCACGTTGCAGACACTTCCTCACTCTGCCACCTGTTCCTCCCTTCCTTCTCGCTTACAATGTTCATGCTTCTCTGCTACGGTATTACCCAGTCTTGTGATGGCAGAGTCTTCCCTGCCCCTTCCCCGTCATGTTGCCTTTATGTTGTCACTTTTATCCTTGTTTCCTCTGGCCTACACGTGACCCACTTCATGGGAGGTTCCTCTCTCGGTGTTTTCCTCCTGATGATAACACATTTTCCTCCATCTCGTCGCCCCTTTTTCCCCCATGGCATCCATCACGTATTTCCGCGGTGTATTGTTCATGGTCACCTGATCCAAAAGAACTAAGATCCCCGACTTCAGTAAACCAGAGGAACTGAAAATTCCTTCTCGAGGACAGCCCTTGCCTGCACCTTTGCTCGAACATCATCAAACTTCACAACTCACGTTGAATGCACAGATCCAGCAGGTCTTCATCTCACCACGACTCTAGCGTACGATAACTAACCACAGGGGTCGTAGTACCTGGCCACTACACTAACACCACCACCCCGGGGGTCATAGTACCTGGCCACTACACTAACACCACCACCCCGGGGGTCATAGTACCTGGCCACTACACGAAACACCACTACCCCGGGGGTCATAGTACCTGGCCACTACACGAAACACCACTACCCCGGCGGATCGTAATACATGGCTACTATTCTGACACCACTACCCCGGAGGTCGTAGTACCTGGCCAGTACCCTAACACCAGCTCCCCGGGGGTCGTAGTTCCTGGCCACTACACTAACACCACCACCCCGGGGGTCATAGTACCTGGCCACTACACTAACACCACCACCCCGGGGGTCATAGTACCTGGCCACTACACTAACACCACCACCCCGGGGGTCATAGTACCTGGCCACTACACTAACACCACCACCCCGGGGGTCATAGTACCTGGCCACTACACTAACACCACCACCCCGGGGGTCATAGTACCTGGCCACTACACTAACACCACCACCCCGGGGGTCATAGTACCTGGCCACTACACTAACACCACCACCCCGGGGGTCATAGTACCTGGCCACTACACTAACACCACCACCCCGGGGGTCATAGTACCTGGCCACTACACTAACACCACCACCCCGGGGGTCATAGTACCTGGCCACTACACTAACACCACCACCCCGGGGGTCATAGTACCTGGCCACTACACTAACACCACCACCCCGGGGGTCATAGTACCTGGCCACTACACTAACACCACCACCCCGGGGGTCATAGTACCTGGCCACTACACTAACACCACCACCCCGGGGGTCATAGTACCTGGCCACTACACTAACACCACCACCCCGGGGGTCATAGTACCTGGCCACTACACTAACACCACCACCCCGGGGGTCATAGTACCTGGCCACTACACTAACACCACCACCCCGGGGGTCATAGTACCTGGCCACTACACTAACACCACCACCCCGGGGGTCATAGTACCTGGCCACTACACTAACACCACCACCCCGGGGGTCATAGTACCTGGCCACTACACTAACACCACCACCCCGGGGGTCATAGTACCTGGCCACTACACTAACACCACCACCCCGGGGGTCATAGTACCTGGCCACTACACTAACACCACCACCCCGGGGGTCATAGTACCTGGCCACTACACTAACACCACCACCCCGGGGGTCATAGTACCTGGCCACTACACTAACACCACCACCCCGGGGGTCATAGTACCTGGCCACTACACTAACACCACCACCCCGGGGGTCATAGTACCTGGCCACTACACTAACACCACCACCCCGGGGGTCATAGTACCTGGCCACTACACTAACACCACCACCCCGGGGGTCATAGTACCTGGCCACTACACTAACACCACCACCCCGGGGGTCATAGTACCTGGCCACTACACTAACACCACCACCCCGGGGGTCATAGTACCTGGCCACTACACTAACACCACCACCCCGGGGGTCATAGTACCTGGCCACTACACTAACACCACCACCCCGGGGGTCATAGTACCTGGCCACTACACTAACACCACCACCCCGGGGGTCATAGTACCTGGCCACTACACTAACACCACCACCCCGGGGGTCATAGTACCTGGCCACTACACTAACACCACCACCCCGGGGGTCATAGTACCTGGCCACTACACTAACACCACCACCCCGGGGGTCATAGTACCTGGCCACTACACTAACACCACCACCCCGGGGGTCATAGTACCTGGCCACTACACTAACACCACCACCCCGGGGGTCATAGTACCTGGCCACTACACTAACACCACCACCCCGGGGGTCATAGTACCTGGCCACTACACTAACACCACCACCCCGGGGGTCATAGTACCTGGCCACTACACTAACACCACCACCCCGGGGGTCATAGTACCTGGCCACTACACTAACACCACCACCCCGGGGGTCATAGTACCTGGCCACTACACTAACACCACCACCCCGGGGGTCATAGTACCTGGCCACTACACTAACACCACCACCCCGGGGGTCATAGTACCTGGCCACTACACTAACACCACCACCCCGGGGGTCATAGTACCTGGCCACTACACTAACACCACCACCCCGGGGGTCATAGTACCTGGCCACTACACTAACACCACCACCCCGGGGGTCATAGTACCTGGCCACTACACTAACACCACCACCCCGGGGGTCATAGTACCTGGCCACTACACTAACACCACCACCCCGGGGGTCATAGTACCTGGCCACTACACTAACACCACCACCCCGGGGGTCATAGTACCTGGCCACTACACTAACACCACCACCCCGGGGGTCATAGTACCTGGCCACTACACGAAACACCACTACCCCGGGGGTCATAGTACCTGGCCACTACACGAAACACCACTACCCCGGGGGTCATAGTACCTGGCCACTACACGAAACACCACTACCCCGGCGGATCGTAATACATGGCTACTATTCTGACACCACTACCCCGGGGGTCATAGTACCTGGCCACTACACGAAACACCACTACCCCGGGGGTCCACCCCGGGGGTCATAGTACCTGGCCACTACACTAACACCACACCCCGGGGGTCATAGTACCTGGCCACTACACTAACACCACACCCCGGGGGTCATAGTACCTGGCCACTACACGAAACACCACTACCCCGGGGGTCATAGTACCTGGCCACTACACGAAACACCACTACCCCGGCGGATCGTAATACATGGCTACTATTCTGACACCACTACCCCGGGGGTCATAGTACCTGGCCACTACACGAAACACCACTACCCCGGGGGTCATAGTACCTGGCCACTACACTAACACCACACCCCGGGGGTCATAGTACCTGGCCACTACACGAAACACCACTACCCCGGGGGTCATAGTACCTGGCCACTACACGAAACACCACTACCCCGGCGGATCGTAATACATGGCTACTATTCTGACACCACTACCCCGGGGGTCATAGTACCTGGCCACTACACGAAACACCACTACCCCGGGGGTCATAGTACCTGGCCACTACACTAACACCACACCCCGGGGGTCATAGTACCTGGCCACTACACGAAACACCACTACCCCGGCGGATCGTAATACATGGCTACTATTCTGACACCACTACCCCGGGGGTCATAGTACCTGGCCACTACACTAACACCACACCCCGGGGGTCATAGTACCTGGCCACTACACTAACACCACCACCCCGGGGGTCATAGTACCTGGCCACTACACGAAACACCACTACCCCGGCGGATCGTAATACATGGCTACTATTCTGACACCACTACCCCGGGGGTCATAGTACCTGGCCACTACACTAACACCACACCCCGGGGGTCATAGTACCTGGCCACTACACGAAACACCACTACCCCGGCGGATCGTAATACATGGCTACTATTCTGACACCACTACCCCGGGGGTCATAGTACCTGGCCACTACACGAAACACCACTACCCCGGCGGATCGTAATACATGGCTACTATTCTGACTAATGAATTCAGACCTTCATTTTTCCCCCTTAATTCTTATCTCACGGAGTAAATTTAAAAATCATTCATAATTGGTAATGGACGAACAATGGTTGTGACACTCTAATTAATTACAACCTCTATTTTCTGTGAGTTATTTTTAGTTTGTCGTATTTGTGTGAGTGTGTGTGTGTGTGTGTGTGTGTGTGTGTGTGTGTGTGTGTGTGTGTGTGTGTGTGTGTCTTGACCCCGGTTGCTTAGTGTTTCACGGGTTAGCTCAGTGTGTATGCGTTTTGTTTGTATTATATTTGTTGGTGATGGAGGAGCTTTGGGTAGAGGTAGGTGAAGTGTGAGGCTGTGGTAAGCATTTTATCTACACTTGGGAGTGGATGTTTAGTTATGTGGTCGTGTGGGTGGAAGAGGTCCAGTTCCGTTGTTTGAGAACCAAGCATGTTGAGGTGGTATTGTACTGGGAGAACTTTTGTCTCTTTGTGTAGGTGTTGAGTGCTTCTCGTTGCTGGGCAGCCAGTGATTGTTCTGAGTGCACTGTATGTGTGGTTTGGAGCTTTGTTAGATAGGCTTTAAGAAGATGGAAGACGAGGCAGGTAAGGCATAATTTAGGTATTAATTGTTTGTAGAAAAAGCTAGGGGAATATTTTTCATGTATATATATATATATATATATATATATATATATATATATATATATATATATATATATATATATAGATAGATAGATAGATAGATAGATAGATAGATAGATAGATAGATAGATAGAGAGAGATAGATAGATAGATAGATAGATAGATATTAGTGTAAGTTGGGAGCAGGTTTTCTCCAGTTCATATAGAATTTAATACAACAGCATTTTTCATGTTGAAGGTTCCAGTCACTGACAAAAGTCGACATGAAGGCTGGGCCTTAATTGAAATGTAGAGAGAATTATGAAAGGAAAAATGAAAAGACAAAGGAAAGTATTTGCGATTTTTTGAGGAAGTGAAAGACCTGTCTTTTGAAATGTGCCAGATCATAGTTATTGGGAAAGACATGAAAAGGTAAAGAGTTCTAAAGCTTCGACGTGTAGGGAAAGAAGCAGGTATCATAACGGCCCATCCTCGACGGCCACAATATAATCATGTGACGCAGCAGCCTGCCGAGTATTGCGTGATCTACCTAGTGGTGGGGCACACAAGCGGATTTAATAATCTTCTTTCTTATGTTCTTTAATTTTCTTAATCTTATTCTACCATTAGGTGGGTGCTCAAACACCAGTTGTGTAAACTTATCCATTTATTTCAATCAAGCTTTCGCCTTCAGAGAGGCATCATCAGGAATCTACAAAAAAGAGAAAAGAACTGCGTCACAAAACTTGGATAAGTAAAACGCAAAGAAAATATGAAAAACATTCTGAAAAAAAAAACAGTACATAGCACATAAAAGTAAGGGAAAACAAGAAAAGCGAAACAAATTAACAATTGATATCATGAAGGGGAGTATGAGTTACAGTTTAGATACAAAATGTGGAAACAAATATAAGAAACTTACGGTTGAGGAATTAAACGAGGTGAGAATATATAGTCAGTCCATCACAGAATACAGTAGGTTGGGCCAAGCGAGACCGTTATTGTCCGGATATGGAGTTGAGGTCAGGTTGGGCTCGTCTGATTCTCTCTGACCCTCGTATCCCAGGAACGGGTTGGTCAGTGCCGCGTTCTTGCTGTCCAGAAATGGTGGACTAGGTAACTTGTGGTGAGTCAGTGACGTGTTCCATCCGTCCTAAAACAGCATTAAATGTACGTCCTATTGGCGGGCCATCAGAGAGCTGTATGGCGGTGGTCATGTTTGTCTGGATGTTGATGACAGGTGCTTTCTCTCTAATGTGGATGGCTTCTGATGTCTGTCGTCTCCTCCGATCACTGCAACTCGCAGAGATTCTGGTGTTGTTCACAATAATCTCCTTCGTTAGCCACGTTCCAAGCTTTTGTTCATGATGTTTGGTTCCACCTTCTTGTAAGTGGAGTGAGAGGCGGCGGCTCAGGCTCCAGGTTGTATGTAGTTTATGTGGTGAGGCTGACAGTCCCCAGTATTGCATCAGTGCTCATATACCACATCGGTACGACTCAGACTTCCAGAGTGACCTACCATATTGTTGTTCAATACAAGCGAACCTGTTTTCGGATTGTTGCAGTATAGTTATTAGACTAATATCCTTGTCTTCATCAGTCACTTTGCAGTTTTTGGCCACTATATCACGCACGACCTTCTCGTCCTTTCGATATGTTTTCGTTAATGTGTTTCTATAGAAAACTTTAATGTTGTCACGTTGAGGTTGTCTTGTTTGCCACAAGATGTTGCTCTAGTATATTGTCCACAATGGTATCAAATTCAGTGTCAAACTCCACATCCGAACAATACCGTTCTCGCTTGGCCTAACCTGGTGTATTTAGTGACGGACTTTCTGTATTCCTACCTCGGTATATATTGTTCTTCTGTGTTTTTCCTCAACTGTTAGTTATT
Source organism: Panulirus ornatus (assembly GCF_036320965.1). NCBI lineage: Eukaryota > Metazoa > Arthropoda > Malacostraca > Decapoda > Palinuridae > Panulirus > Panulirus ornatus. The sequence continues at coordinate 25,086,231 of NC_092229.1, read as the reverse complement.
CTATATTTCTGTTTCCATATGTTATATTTAGATTGTAACTCATAATACCCTTCATGATATTAATTTGCTTCGCGCGTAGCGTTTACCCTTCCTTTTATGTGTTATGTACTGTGTTTTCCGAGTGTTTTTATATTTGGTTACATTTTACATATCATATCCAAGTTGTGTGACGCAGTTTTTTTATCTTTTTTTGTAGACTCCTGATGATGTCTCTGTGAAGGCGAAAACTTGGTTGAAATACATGGATAACTTTGGACAACTGGTGATTGAGCACCTAACCTAACCTAACCTAATGGTAGAAGAATACTGAGAAAATTAGAGAACATAAGAAAGAAGATTAATGACTCTAGATGTGCTGTTGTATTTAATTCTATATATATATATATATATATATATATATATATATATATATATATATATATATATATATATATATATATATATATATATATATATATATATATATATATATATATATATATATATATATATGTAAACTTTGAGGAGCAGGTTTTCTTTCAAACATAGTTCATTGAATAAGCCAGCATAGTTGCTGTATATCATTTTTTGTCCAGTTTTCCCAACTCCATTATTATTGTAATCAGGGACCATTTGATAAACAATGTAAGATTTATAACAAGATCAGAGAATTGTAGAAAACATCAAAAACTCGAGGCAGTTTGTATAAGGGATGAGGACGCCTTGATCAAACGTGTGAAGTTGATGGTAGGATACAATACCTTTTCTCTTTATGATGGACCAATATTTACAACAAGAAATAACACCATTGCTGTGCGGGATGATTAACAGATTCAGCCGTAAGGAAGAGGAACCTGACATTGTAATGATACACTCTCCCGCGTTGACCTGACCGATGGGAAGATGTCGACCTCAGACCCAGAGTGATCGCGGTGTGAACCTGTGTTGGTCAGTTTGTGCGTGATGTGCCAGCATGGCCACTCTGCTCCACCTCTCG
>NC_092229.1:25070255-25080255 GCF_036320965.1 Panulirus ornatus | reverse complement strand
TTTATCCTCTTTGCCTTTGTACAATGGCACTATGCAAGCTTTCCGCCAATCCTCAGGCTCCTCACCATGAGTCATACATACATTAAATAACCTTACCAACCTGTCAACAATACAGTCACCCACTTTTTTAGTAAATTCCAATGCAATACCATCCAAACCTGCTGCCTTGCCGGCTTTCATCTTCCACAGAGTTTTCACTACCTCTTCTCTGTTTACCAAATCATTTTCCCTAACCCTCTCACTTTGCACACCACCTCGACCAAAACACCCTATATCTGCCACTCTATCATCAAACACATTCAACAAACCTTCAAAATACTCACTCCATCTCCTTCTCACATCACCACTACTTGTTATCACCTCCCCATTAGCCCCCTTCACTGAAGTTCCCATTTGTTCCCTTGTCTTAAGCACTTTAATACGTGTTGTAGGCGGAGCCCGGTAACACGTGTGTAAGTGCAGGCAGACATCGTGTTTGTTACCTTGTGTATGAACGTAGATTTCTTCTCACTCACTAGACATGTCCTGAGGTCCAGACCAGTTCCTGTTGATAGTGTGGTTGTCGTGAGAGTGACAGTGTTTTGCCTCTGTGTTGTTCCTGTGTTCGCAGGTAGAGTGCCAGGCTCACACATGTGTCCAGAGAATTATAGTCAGATATGTTGGTGTAATGACAACACATGTTGCTCGATGGAAAAAAGATAGATGTAATGTTTAAGTACTTCCGTTGGCGTCAATTAATTTGTTGTAGCGAGTGTGTTCAGTCATTCGTTAGCTAATGCATTTGTTCAGTCGTTCCTCATATATATAATTTCTGTTTTGCTGTGTTCATTCGAACATGTTTATTTTTTCACCTACTTTTTGTTGTGCTTTTTTACTGTTATTCGAATATATTTTGCCTATTGTCGCTCTATTGTTTCTCTTAGTAACAAACACAGACAAACATACACACGTCGTTGGAGAGATGGAGAGAACGTAGAGCTTAGACATGTCCTGGGGAAGAAACATAGATGGCATTGCATCCAAACAGTAGTTGCAAGTTATGAAATAGGAGAGTATAGCCTGATAAGAAGGAAGGAAGAACAGAAAAGCTTTGACAAGAATGTTGTAGACAAGGCAAGATATGGTTCGAATGAATTGTCTTCTAAAGGCGCAGCTCACCAGGCTACGAGACTCAGTGCGGAAGAGTTGCCGAGGACGATGTGAAGATATGTGAGGACCTGAATGACGAGTTCAGTAGTGTTTTCTCAGTAGATGACGTCATGACCCCCATCATCAATGAGATGATATGACAAGGTCTTGGACAGCACTAAGAGTCTTAGGAGAGACTTAGGTAGATTACGAAAGGGCCATGCCTCTTGCAAGGCTCACTGGCCTGACGAAGTCTCCATATGTGCTGAACAAGTGTGCAAACACACTTCACAAACCGCTCGTTATATTGTTCATTGTATCGCTGGAGGAAGGTGTAAATGCCTAGCGAATGGAATGGGAGCAAATGTTTACCCTGTCTTAAAGAAAAGAAACCTGAAACTGGCGCTGTAATACAGGCAGGTCCCTGTGAGGAGTGCGACCTGTAGTACACTGAAAAAGATGACGAAAGACCTATTGGGTCACTGCATTTAGATAACCACGAAGAACTAATAAAGAAAGTCCAGAGGAGGACAACAATGATAATACCAGAGTCAAGAGGGTTAAGTTAAAGGGAAAGGTTAGAGGCCTTGAATGTTTCCATCATGGAAGAATGAAGAGTAAGGGTTAAACTGATCACAGCCTTTAAGTTTTAGATCGAAAGATGCGATTATAATTCTGCCAGAAATCATAACAAAATTTAAGAGAATTTTTTAAGAATGATGTAAAGATGTCTACTTATGTTATAAAAGTAGTGGATAGATAGAAAACAATGAGCAAATTGTGAAATTAGAAAGCATCCATTAGTATAAAAGTTGTATGATGATACAGATTAACAGATAGAGCCCCAGCAGTGTAGCACTTCCTCCTTGTAAGTACAAATTGATAATATCAAATAAGTAATTGCATATGACATTCAGTTCCCACAATATAGTAGTCAACACATTGGCCATTCACGACCTTAATGCCCACATGACAACCACAGTCACCAGTTTTGGACATGAAAAAGAATTCCTTTGTAACTACACCTCACTGACCTCGCCATCCTCCCATAAAACTTCACAGAACAGAGCAGTCAGAACAATCACCGGGTGCTCAGCAACCGCAAACAGCCAGCGTCTACACAGCGAGTCAGAATTCCTCCCATACAACCCCACAAGATGCTCAGAAGATAATTCTTTGCAACAGATCTGGATTCCTTCCACCTTAATCTCTCTTTCACTAATCCTCATGCTAAAACAAAATGCTCATTCCAACTTTTCCCTTCAGCAACGTATATTCAGAGATCCCCTTTCCCCCCAAAAGGCACAAACATCCAAAACTTGAATACATAACAAGCACTAAATAAAGGCCATACGGTCCCCTTTCCAAACTCAGTTCACTTAAACTCTGCTACGCCCAGAAATACACCCATCAATATAAACACTCCATCAGACACCTACAAGTTAGACTTTTTCGTCAACAACCTAGACATCAATCAACAGTCTTTCCAGCGTTATCAATACATATTCAGCAGATCACAGGATCCTTCGTGCCCAAGATGCAACTTCCACATTGAACACGTTGAACACTTTCTCCTAAGCTGTTCAGCAATTATCCATCATGACAGACGAACAATATATCTGAATTTCTCAACGTGTGATCCCTGGCTGGTATTATATATATATATATATATATATATATATATATATATATATATATATATATATATATATATATATATATATATCCCCATAATTGATCCCCGTTTCACGCGTTAGCGAGGTAGCACCAGGAAATAGACGAAGAAACACACACATACACACGTGCATTAAGAATATAGGTATTAAGAATTTATGGTGTGGGAGGCAAGTTGTTAGAAGCAGTGAAAAGTTTTTATCGAGGATGTAAGGCATGTGTACGTGTAGGAAGAGAGGAAAGTGATTGGTTCTCAGTGAATGTAGGTTTGCGGCAGGGGTGTGTGATGTCTCCATGGTTGTTTAATTTGTTTATGGATGGGGTTGTTAGGGAGGTAAATGTAAGAGTTTTGGAAAGAGGGGCAAGTATGAAGTCTGTTGGGGATGAGAGAGCTTGGGAAGTGAGTCAGTTGTTGTTCGCTGATGATACAGCGCTGGTGGCTGATTCATGTGAGAAACTGCAGAAGCTGGTGACTGAGTTTGGTAAAGTGTGGGGAAGAAGAAAGTTAAGAGTAAATGTGAATAAGAGCAAGGTTATTAGGTACAGTAGGGTTGAGGGTCAAGTCAATTGGGAGGTGAGTTTGAATGGAGAAAAACTGGAGGAAGTGAAGTGTTTTAGATATCTGGGAGTGGATCTGGCAGCGGATGGAACCATGGAAGCGGAAGTGGATCATAGGGTGGGGGAGGGGGCGAAAATTCTGGGGGCCTTGAAGAATGTGTGGAAGTCGAGAACATTATCTCGGAAAGCAAAAATGGGTATGTTTGAAGGAATAGTGGTTCCAACAATGTTGTATGGTTGCGAGGCGTGGGCTATGGATAGAGTTGTGCGCAGGAGGATGGATGTGCTGGAAATGAGATGTTTGAGGACAATGTGTGGTGTGAGGTGGTTTGATCGAGTGAGTAACGTAAGGGTAAGAGAGATGTGTGGAAATAAAAAGAGCGTGGTTGAGAGAGCAGAAGAGGGTGTTTTGAAGTGGTTTGGGCACATGGAGAGAATGAGTGAGGAAAGATTGACCAAGAGGATATATGTGTCGGAGGTGGAGGGAACGAGGAGAAGAGGGAGACCAAATTGGAGGTGGAAAGATGGAGTGAAAAAGATTTTGTGTGATCGGGGCCTGAACATGCAGGAGGGTGAAAGGAGGGCAAGGAATAGAGTGAATTGGAGCGATGTGGTATACCGGGGTTGACGTGCTGTCAGTGGATTGAATCAAGGCATGTGAAGCGTCTGGGGTAAACCATGGAAAGCTGTGTAGGTATGTATATTTGCGTGTGTGGACGTATGTATATACATGTGTATGGGGGTGGGTTGGGCCTTTTCTTTCGTCTGTTTCCTTGCGCTACCTCGCAAACGCGGGAGACAGCGACAAAGTATAATAGGAAAAAAAAAAAAAATATATATATATATATATATATATATATATATATTTTTTTTTTTTTTTTTTTTTTTTTTTTTTTTTTTTTTTTTATACTTTGTCGCTGTCTCCCGCGTTTGCGAGGTAGCGCAAGGAAACAGACGAAAGAAATGGCCCCCCCCCCCCCCCCCATACACATGTACATACACATATATATATATATATATATATATATATATATATATATATATATATATATATATATATATATATATATATATATATATACACGTTTACATACATGTACACATATACAAACGTGCATATTCATACTTGCTCGTCATCATCCATTCCCGACTCCACCCCGCCCCACAGGAAACAGTACAAAAACATGAAAGATAAGAGAAAAATTATATAACATATACGTTTCCTCTTCTCTCCTACCTCCGATCGCCGCCTACTGTGTCAGCGAAGTAGCGCCAGGAAACAGATGAAGAAAGGCAACATCCTCCAACATCCATTCTCTAGCTATCGTGTGTAATACACCGAAACCACAGCTGCCTATTCACATCCACTCCCCACAGACTTTGTGGTGGTTTACCTCAGGCGTTTCACATGATATGGTTCAATCCATTGCCAGCACGTTGACCCCCGTATACCACATCGTTCCATTTCACTCCATTCTGTGCACGCCTTCCACCTTCCTGCATGTTCAGGCTCCGATATTTATCTATCTATCTATCTATATCTATGTCTCTCTCTCTCTCTCTCTCTCTCTCTCTCTCTCTCTCTCTCTCTCTCTCTCTCTCTCTCTCTCTCTCTCTCTCTCTCTCTCTCTCTCTCTCTCTATATATATATATATATATATATATATATATATATATATATATATATAAAGAAGAGAGTATTCACTGTTGTGGTTGAGCACGTATTCATTACAACTCTCCTCTTGTCAAAACATTCAAACATTTCGAGCAGTGGTTCATTCTGTCGTCAGTAAACCGTAAATATTGAACAAGGATCAGCAGGAACAAAGTTAAATAAAATATGTACGTAAAAAGAAAACGAAATATGAAAGACAGTCACATGACAAAACATATATCTGAAATACCCGATAAAACTTTGGTTACATTGAGTGTTTTATATATACGGTGTCATGTAATTTCTCTCTCTCTCTCTCTCTCTCTCTCTCTCTCTCTCTCTCTCTCTCTCTCTCTCTCTCTCTCTCTCTCTCTCTCTCTCTCTCTCTCTCTCTCTCTCTTTTACATACAAATTGTATTGAACTAGTTTCCTGATGAGGCTTGTACATTGTATTTACGGGTCGTTAATGATGGGCTGTGCGACTGACTGCCGGAAACGTTTGAATGTGTTGCCAAGAAGAGAGTTATGATGAACATACATACTCACTGCCAACAGTGATAGCAATTTTCTGGTGGATCCTTGCTGCAAATGGTAAGGTCGACGCTGGCTATGCTCTTAACAGCAATAACAACCTTACTCACTCTCAGTAAGCTAAACTTAACCCTCGGTCCAGCTCTACCCACTGTGAACTTTACCTTATTCTCATGACACGAGTACACGCTGGAGTCGCCTCTTGTCTCCAGACCAGCTCTTGCAACACTACTCCCGGAAGTGCTCCGCAGGATAGTGGCCCATCAATCAGTCCTTCACTCTCAGCTTGCGGAAGCCGAGTACAGTGGCCTCCACACCCATATCCTATGGATACCCTCACATGTCGGACATAAGCGTCATGACCGTGTGTATAATCTTGGTACGAATGCCTGCTTCCCCTCAGGCCCCTACGCTAGACTTGGTCTGAGCTAAAGTCATAGTCCACATTAACCAAACTGTATTTGCCCACGAGCAAGACACCCTCTTGAGATTTTGTGAAAGACCAGGGAGCTGCAGCATTGTGTACTATGATCATTCTAGGCCAAAGAAACATCAGTGTGGAAGGTACTGGAGCCTTACTAGACGATGCGATTTTGTAACTCCCAGAATACGTCTAGGATACAGGTACATGTGGCAAGTACCGAGATACCATGATGCGCCTGATCACAAATGCAGGCTCTCTCCTGCAGCAGATGAACGTAAACTAGAACACTATATTAACGATGACTCCATCATCGATAATTTTAAATCTCAATCATGTGTGATCATTCATTGTAATATCCTTGAAGATAATTTGACACTGTATCTGAAATTCGCCATGCCCTGAGCTATGTAACTGCTGGTGTAATCCTACCCAGTACAGCCTCGCTCTGTAACCACAGTGTCCAGATTGTAATGTACCTTGACCCTCTTTGTATTACTGGGAATGTTAACAACATGCCCAGTGCCAGTATGTTCTGTAACTGTGTGCCCAACATGCAATGTAACTTTGACCTTTCATACTGCTATCATTGTTAGCGAGTTAACGACTCTTAGACTACGCTGTCCTTGTTTCAGATACACACCTCAGTGTATATGTAATTGGTTTGTGTATACACTGTAATTGCAATATTAATAAGATGTTCTGTATGACATACGCCAAACCTGCTTGGTATTACACAAATGTTGTCACCTACGTTGCTGTCAGCATCACTTACTCTCCTGTAATATACATCATGTATTTCATGTATCCCAGACCTCCCTCCCCTCCTGACGGGAAGGGGACCCTTCGGGTCTATGGGCCCCACTTGGGCCCTCCTGTCACCCTTCTATATAAATACAAAGGAAGACAAAAGGATTCAGACGACAACAGACCACAGACCACTGGGTCTTTTCGAGGCTGTTCATGGTAGTGGAGGATATCACAGACGCACAGATTAGTGTGATAAAAGTGAGAAGGTAAACAGATGATTTCAAGAATATAACCTGCAAACTGAAATTGTGACTGAGATAGGCGCAGATAATGTCAGTCGTGGACTTGAAGCGAAGTATTGATCACGTCCATTCTCAAACGTATCTATAGTACTGCTTTCAATCGCTCCTGTTGAGGAAAAAGTCCTTTGACTCATTCCAGATTAAAGTTTGGCCCACGTGTTTGTATTCTTCATGACTCGGTGTAGAAGCAGGAGAATCAAGTGTAAAGTAACGTGATAGGTCAATATTATCGAAGCCTTTTAACCTACTGTAGCTAGGCCTGTAATGTGCTGTAACAGAGCCTTTACTGTGCTGTAACTAGGCCGTGTAATGTGCTGTGACAGAGCCTGGAGCGTACTGTGCATGAATCTTTAAAGTGCTGTAGCTGGCCTGTAATGTGTTGTAACTGGAACTGTCACGTACTGTAGCTGGGCCTGTCACGTACTGTAGCTGGGCCTGTAACGTACTGTAGCTGGGCCTGTAACGTACTGTAGCTGGGCCTGTAACGTACTGTATCTGGGCCTGTAACGTACTGTAGCTGGGCCTGTAACGTACTGTAGCTGAGCCTGTAGCGTACTGCAGCTGAGCCTGTAACGTACTGTAGCTGGGCCTGTAACGTACTGTAGCTTGTCCTGTAACGTACTGTAGCTGGTCCAGTAACGTACTGTAGGTAGGGCCTGCAACGCACTGTAGCTGGGCCTGTAACGTACTGTAGCCGAGCCTGTATCGTATTGTGGTTGGGTCCGTGATGTAAGAAGTGTAGACCACGTTCCGTGTGGTGTTGTGGTTGGCTGGTGGTGTGGGGGAGAAGTGTAGGCCACGTTCTTGTGGTGTTGTGGTTGGCTGGTGGTGTGGGGGAGAAGTGTAGGCCACGTTCTTGTGGTGTTGTGGTTGGCTGGTGGTGTGGGGGAGAAGTGTAGGCCACGTTCTTGTGGTGTTGTGGTTGGCTGGTGGTGTGGGAGAGAAGTGTAGGCCACGTTCCGTGTGGTGTTGTGGTTGGCTGGTGGTGTGGGGGAGAAGTGTAGGCCACGTTCCGTGTGGTGTTGTGGTTGGCTGGTGGTGTGGGGGAGTTATTGTGGTGGCTGTCCTGCTGAGCCAGACTAGCGTAGATTTATTACCCTACCAGGAATTGTATTTAACTCTCGTCTGCCGCCTGACCATATTTTTTTGCCTCTTGTTACTGGGGATTATATGAGGCGGGGGGGGGGGGGGTTTACTGTATTGTCCCCCCCCCGGTGGTGGGGAGGTATTGTGTCGGACCTGGGAGATGGGAATATTGTATCAGGCCCCAGGGATGGGGTGTGTTGTATGTGTAGGTTTTGTGCCAGTACCCAAGTGTGTGGGTATTGTATCAGTCCCCACGAGGTATTGTATCAGGCCTCAGGAGGTATTGTATCAAGCCCCAGGAGGTATTGTATCAGGCCTCAGGAGGTATTGTATCAAGCCCCAGGAGGTATTGTATCACGCCCCACGAGGTATTGTATCATGCCCCAGGAGGTATTGTATCAGTCCCAGGAGGTATTGTATTATGCCTCAGGAGGTATTGTATCATGCCCCACGAGGTATTGTATCATGCCCCACGAGGTATTGTATCATGCCCCACGAGGTATTGTATCATGCCCCACGAGGTATTGTATCATGCCCCACGAGGTATTGTATCATGCCCCACGAGGTATTGTACCATGCCCCAGGAGGTATTGTATCATGCCCCAGGAGGTATTGTATCAGTCCCCAGGAGGTATTGTATCAGTCCCCAGGAGGTATTGTATCATGCCCCAGGAGGTATTGTATCAGTCCCCAGGAGGTATTGTATCATGCCCCAGGAGGTATTGTATCAGTCCCCAGGAGGTATTGTATCATGCCTCAGGAGGTATTGTATCATGCCCCAGGAGGTATTGTACCATGCCCCACGAGGTATTGTATCATGCCCCAGGAGGTATTGTATCACGCCCCACGAGGTATTGTATCATGCCCCAGGAGGTATTGTATCATGCCTCAGGAGGTATTGTATCATGCACCAGGAGGTATTGTATCATGCCCCAGGAGGTATTGTATCAGTCCCCAGGAGGTATTGTATCATGCCTCAGGAGGTATTGTATCATGCACCAGGAGGTACTGTATCAGTCCCCAGGATTGTGATACATTCTATCATCCCCGGGGGTGGAGGCAATGTATCGGTCATTATGGGTAGGGATATTGATCAGTCCCCGAGGTGTGTGGTATTATATCGACCCCCGGGAATAAGGGGTATTGTATGCGCGCCAGGAAATGATGTGGGATATTGCAGCAACACCTCAGGGGTTGGAGGGTATTTTATCAACATGAGGGATGAGAGGAGGGGGTTGCATTAGACCCTGGGGGAGTGGTGGGTATTGTACTAGTCCCCGGGGTTGGTCGAGGGGAGATGTATTAACTCTCAGCAATTAGAAGGCAACCTCGGGGGTGAGTTGCGACCTGTTTACCTCAAGTGTGGACTCGTTCCAGTGTGTGGGGTAGAGACCTTTCTGAAGTGGCACTCGCTCCAGTGTGTGGCGTAGACAGCTTTCATCAGTGACACTCGTTCTAGTGTGTAGGGTTAGACAGCTTACACGATTGGCACTTGTTCAAGTGTGTGGTGTAAGAGCTTTCACCAGTGGCATTCGTTCTAGTGTGTAGGGTTGACAGCTTTCACGATTGGCACTTGTTCCAGTGTGTGATGTAAGAGCTTTCATCAGTGGCACTCGTTCTAGTGTGTGAGGTAGATAGCTTTAACCAGTGGCCCTCTTTCCACTGTGTGCGGTAGATGAGTTTAACCAGTGGTGGCAAATGTTCCAAACTGTGAGGCAGACCCCTTGCCATAGTGGCAGTCACCAGTGGTGCCAGTGTCTCCGTTAGTGCAAGATAAATGATGTTATTAATTAGTAAGAATCGTTATCTGTGGTGAGGTGTTTCTCAGTGTGTGAAGTGTGCGAGAATCTGAGGCTCCTTAGACTTTATCCGTAAGAATCATGAAGTATGATTAAT